>NW_012117588.1:2052498-2060931 GCF_000951035.1 Colobus angolensis palliatus | reverse complement strand
AAATATATTTCTTTGTCATTATTTGGAATTATTAATAAAGTGACAAGCAAAATGACTGGGGGAAAAAGCCACCAACAACATCCCCCAAAACCTTAGCCTGTAATAAAAACCTTTTTTTTTTTTTTTTTTCTGTAGTTGATTAAATTTTTCTGTGGTTCAGCTGCCCCAGATCTATACAAAGACACCCCCATGGCCTTGCTTAGACTGTTTCTTCTCGCTTTCCCTAAGGAGGTGGGGGCATTTAGGGAGGTGTTATTCAGTTCGTCACCACAGCCTCAAAGAACGCTACTTGAGCTGCTGAACTGTTTGTATTCTGATTGTAAGGATTAAAGGTCAGTAAAGGCATGAAAAGAATTAGCCAAAGCTAGTGACAACCTGGTGAGGCAATAGCATTGTTGGACTTAATGTTATGTTACTGCCACCGACTGCTGCAGGTGAGTCTACAGAAGCCATCCTGTTGAAGGTCATTCTGGTCAGAAGAACTGGCATTTGGATGATTTTGTTTATAATGAATTATTTCTCAGAAAATGACTTTATGCCACTACTTGCTATTATTTTGATGAACAAAAGCCTGGAATGATAAAGGGCAGTATGTATGGCGTAGTGTGTGCACATGTGCATGCATTCTGGCTCGTCATAAACAAAAGCCAGTTATTTCTCAAGGGACATAGGGTATCCTAAGTGCACTGCTGAAAGGGGCTTATATTTCTAAAGATAGTGAGTCACATGATGAAATGATGAAACTGAATTTGCTGGCTTTTCAGGCTCTAGTTGTTTATCAGGAAACCTAAGAAAGTGCATTGCTATAGCTTGTGTTAAAATTCCAAATGATAAAGGCAATTGGCAAAAGCAACTTGGACACCCACTCCTTCTCTTTGGCAGGGGTAACCTTTCTTTGACAAAAATATTATTGCTCTTGAAACCTATGGGTGGAAAGTCATTGCTGACCATTGACTCTGGAGGGGAGGAATCTGAAGATGCTAATTAACTTTTAACATGCATCTATATTGCACCAGGCACTATGTCAGGAATTTTGCATATGCTACATTACTTCATCTTTATTACAACTCAGAGAGAGGGCATATTCATATCTCTCTGGGTAGATGAAGGAACACAGGCTACAAACTTACCCAGCTGGTAAGTCAGTACTGTGTCAGTCAGCTATTTCTACGTAACTAGCAGTTACAAAATCACAGTGGCATAAACAATAAACGTTTTATTTCTTAGTTGTCTGTGAGGGGTCTGGGGTGGCTTTGTTCCATGTATCTCATTCTGAATCCCAGGCTGGATATGTGTGCTACCAAAACTACTTATTTTCATGGGAATGGCAGAAACGGAAGCAGGTAAACCCAATCACACAAGCACATTGCAAACCTCTGCTTGCCTCATGGCCACTAAAATCTCGTTGGACAAAGCAAGTCATGTGGCCAAGGCTGAGGGAGCAGGGAAGTACATTCCTCCTATCACTGGGCCGTGACAAAGGAATGAGTATATGATACTTCTGTGGGAAAGAGAAGACTTGGAAGCAGTAATTCAATTACCGTAGTGAATGCCAGAGATTGTATTCTAACAGGTGTGTCTCAAATTCTCAAGCCCAAGTTCTTTTGGCCATGCCAAGTATGGTGAGGAAGCACTTCAGTCCAATGCAACTTATGATGGTACAGCAGGAGAATGAAGTGTGAGGGTGTGGGAGGGATTGAAAGACTGTTTGTGCAGTGCCCCAGGACTCAGTCTTAAAAATTCTCCTCTCCTTCCCTCTACTCCCCTTCCTCGCCTCCCCTCTCCTCCCCTTTCTTCCCCTCCCTTCCCCTCTCTCCTCCTCTCACTTTCCTGGTGATTTCATCTATTCCCATGGCTTTAAAAAGCCATCTGTGTGTAGATGGCTCTCATTGTTTATATCCCCATCCTGGACTGCTTCCCTGCACTTCACATATACTCAACATCTCCACTCAGATGTCCAATAGGCATCCCCAACTTAAGATGGCCAACACTGAACACCTAATCATCTTCCCCCAAATCTGCTTCCCTCACCAAGATGCTTTATCTCATCTCAATCAGTGACAACTGTGTCCTTTCATTTGCTCAGACTGAAATCCTTGACTCCAGTCTTCTTCTCATAACCTATATCTGACCCGCCAGCAAATGCTGTCAGCCCCATCTTAATAATATTTCCAGAATCTAAACACTTCACAACATCTTCACCACTATTACTTTGGCCCAAGTTCCCATCATTTGGTGTCTAGAATATGTTAATAGCCTCTTAACTAGACTCCCTGCATCTGTTTGTTCCTGTTTTCAATAGCAACAGCAAATACCTATTTCAATGGCAAATACCTATTTTCAGTAGCAATCAGAGTAGTCTTTGAAAATGTGAGTCAGATCTTGTTATTCTTCTTTTCAAATTTTCCCTGGCCTCACAGCTCACTGACAGGATACCACACAGTTTTTATCATGGCCTGGAGGTTGCTACCCACTTCTCTCTAGCCTCATCTACCACTGGGCTCTCCCTCCTTCTCTCCTTTCCAGGCACATTGGCCTCCGGGCTATCTTCTAACATACAGGTTTGCTCCCACCCAAGGCCTTGATGAAAGTTCCTCTCAATGCTTAGAAAACTCTTCCCTCAAATATCTAAGTGGCTTTACTTAAATGTTCCTTCCTAGTGAGGCCTTCCCTATTTACTATCCCAACACCCATCCTCCCCAAAATCCTGGCACTCCGTATTTCCTGTCTTCTTTACTGTTTTCTTAGTACCTATCACCCTCAACTGCATATTTTATCTTTACTAGTTGTCTCTCTTCTTGAATGAAAGCTCAATGAAGTCAGGACCTTTTGCCTGTTTGATGTACTGCTGAATCCCTTATACTTAGAATAATGCCCAGCACATAATAGGTGCTCTGCAAAACTCACTGAATGGATCCTTGATTGTGATGGTGACAGAATTGATGATCACTCCACCAGTGTTGAGCACTGGGGGTTGTTAATTAAATGGATTTCAAAGCAGGGAGATATTTCTAGAGTTTAGCCATTGAGGTATGCATGCTGTGTGCTGTTGGTTAAAGGGAAATGCCATAGACACTGTAGTGCGTTGTTCAAATTCCCCTTCAGGATCAAGACACTCATTTCTCTAGCTGCCAGCAGGCTTGGATGCTAACAGCTGATGGCTGAGTCCTTTTCAAGGAATTTCCCCTGTTCAAGGGACCTAAATTACCCAAGTTGACACCTTCTCCCTCGGAGCACCAGCATTTGATAATCAGCTCATTAGGGGTGTAAGGGCCTGGGCTTTGTGCCACAGTAGAGACAAGACTGAAGGGTCACTTCAGCTTCAGAGCTTCTTATGGAGTCCACAGTGCAATTCCACTTCTCCCTCTGCACTGTCCTACTTCAGTTACTCCCCAGTAAACCTAATTCAAAACTCCATCTCAGAGTATGGTTTCAGGGAACCCAACTCAAGACAGGCAGTGATTTCCTCATGTTTTCAGTTAGTCATTCTGGCAATGTTCATTAAATATTTACTATTTGCCTGGCATTGAGAAAGGATCTAGGGATGCAGTGGCGAATATAGTAGACCCTGGCCTGTGTCTGCTTATTGTCTGGTAGTTGAATAACTTGGGAAAATGCAATTATAGGGTTATATAAGGATATGAAGGGGGGGTAGTCTTGGGATGCAGGTATTACCCATTACTGCAAATGGTAAAGTCAGATTGAAGCAGAGAATGTACAGGCATGAGGAGGAGTATGATATGTGGCTGGAGAGATAGGTAGGAGTCTACTCAAAAATGAACTTGTGAGTCATAATCAGAGGACAAGGGGAAATCTCAAAAGTGATGAGATATTTCAAATAAGACATAATCAGATTGTTTTTTCAGAAATTATCTTTGTGATAGTCACTGTGCAGTTTAGATCAGTAAGATCTACTGATAACAAAATTCTTATGGGTTCTAGGTTATGCCCCCACAAAGCCATCTGTCAGATTGTTCTTTCATTCTACAAACACTCCACTTTCCCTTTTAGCGCATTCTTTTTCTTTCAGTCTAGGACTTAGGTCCTTGTTGATCTGATTGTATTTTCCTTTAAGCTAATATTATGGAGAAATCTGTCTGGATCATGTGACCGGAGAAGGAGCCGGGGGTTGTGTCTTATTAGTGAGAGAGGTGGAAGAAAGCAGTAATTACACTGTATGATTTGTGTCACTTCATCTCCCAGAATTTCTGGGATCTTAATCCACATTTTATGTATCAGCCACTTAATACTATTACTGTATTGTAGTAATTTGGGTGTGTGCTCTATTGCCCTAATTCAATTCTAGGTTATTTGAGGGCAAGACTTGTGTCCTATATGTCTCTTACTTCACTATGCACTGTGTGAAATCAAGTCTTGAATTTTGGTTGATAGAACGAACGAGTGTATCCCGCTGGTGGCGATGGGAAGGAGACACTTGGAAAGTATTAATACGAATAGCAAAGCAAGCAACAAACAATAGCCAACGGCACTCTTAACACTGGTTTTCTATTTACAATTCATCCAGAAAGTCTGTGATAGGATATCGAATGGTACATATTAATTGTAGCTTTCTTACTTCTGCTTTCTGTCATAGGTGGGGATTTTTTAGATAGTTGAAAAGAAAGAGTGAAGTAATTTTTGGGAAACGGCAAGCAATAGCAGTAATGAGTGAAACTCTGAGGAGAAAAATAACTGAAGAAGATCATTGGGATTTTTTTGTATCATAAAATGTAATATGCTTCTTTGGTGCCTCAGAGATGTTAGTAAATATTTAAATTACTTGTCAATGCTCATATGAATGTCAGTTTTTATTTTTTGTAGGATACTCATGCTGAGATGGCATTAGAAAGGCTCCGTTTTAGTTACGTGTAATACTAGGAAACCGAGATTTCAATGAGGCTGTTTAGAGTTGAACTCTTTAGTTGCAGTGAGCTGAGATCGCACCATTGTACTCCAGCCTGGTGACAAGAGCAAAATTCTGTTTAAAAAAAAAAAAAAAAAAGACCTGGCATGGTGGCTCATGCCTGTAATCCCAGCACTTTGGGAGGCTGAGGCAGACGGATCACCTGAGGTCAGGAGTTCAAGACCAGCCTGACCAACCTGGAGAAACCCCGTCTCTACTAAAAAATACAAAATTAGCTGGGCATGGTGGTGCACGTCTGTAATCCCAGCTACTCGGGAGGCTGAGGCAGGAGAATCGCCTGAACCCAGGAGGTAGAGGTTACAGTGAGTCAAGATCGCACCATTGCACTCCAGCCTGGATAACAAGAGTGAAACTCCATCTCAAAAAATAAAAATAAAAATAAAAAAATAAAGTCCTTTTAACACAAAGCATGTCCACAGACTTGTCTTGGGCAATTGTCTGCCATGTGCACAAACTTCCTGAGTCCTGTAGATAACATCAGTGACAACAGAGGGCACCAAAAGTGGTTACTTGAATCCTCTGGGAAACGTGTCTGGTCTGATCACCAACACATCCAGTGAGCCAGAACATTTCTGTCTCCCTTGACCTCCTTTCCCTTCTCCCATCCTTTTGTAGATTCAGCCCCACTCCAGGTTCTAGGAGAAACTACAGTCTTGGACTTCTACCCAATATGCTGGACCTTTGAGTCATTTGGGCCACTTATTTGCCTCAGACCTTTCATCTTAATTCTTAAGATAAAATTTCTGCCTTGTCCCTAGATTCTCCCTATGCCCTGATCTACACTTGGGAACTCTGCCTTGTTCTCTGTGCCTGAGATCCACCTTGGCAACCTGTCAGGGCACTCTCCTTATTTGTTTTGCCTGGCTTTTATTCACCTCTGGAGTTTTGTCTTGACCCTAGACTAATGCCTTGGTCCCTCAGTTCCCACCTGGCCAGTGTCCCTAATGTGGGTCTGTAATTCTGAAGAGAGCCTGCTCCAGGATTGTCCGCCACTGAGGTGGGGTGTACAAGGGCTTTGGAGGAAAGCAGTCTTGCATTCAAATCCAGGAATGACTGTTCACTACTCCTGTGACCTTGGGCAAGATTCTTAGCCTCTCACAAGTACAGTTTCTTTATCAGAAAAAAATGGGACTATCAGTATCACATCTAAGAGTTGTGCTGATAAAATGAAATAACTAGTAAAGCATTTAAGGGCTCAATAGCGCCACCAGCGCTGCTGCTGATTTCATTTTCGGCCCGCCTCTGTGCACAGTTCTATTCCCAGTATTACTGAGAATCACCTGGACCATCTGTTCTAGGCCTTGGCCCTTCCAAGACCCTCATGTTCCATTGAGGTTCTCAAGGTTATGCCTTAAACAGGTTAAAATATGACAAATAGAATGTATGTTCATGGAAATCCCGGGTTTGTGTGCTTGGGACTGAGCATTGTTTCAGAGAGAAAAAGGACAGATAACTCTTTCCCTGCTATTTTTGATATTTTTTAGTCCTTTCGGTTTGTATTTGTGTTTAGTTCTTCCCCAAGTGGTGTCTCTAACTTACTTTCACAAGTAGTCAAATATACAGTCAAATATTTACTGCATATCAACCAAGCCAGACGCGAAGGGGGTTACCAGGGCTTATAAGTACTAACACCCAGCATCTATTATACAGCAGCCATTATCTCCTTCACATCCTGTATATAATCAAATTCTCACAAAGCCCAGTGAGACAAATATTATCCCCATTTTATTGACGAGTAAATTACAAGTTTCATCAGAAACAGAATGAAATTTTAGTACATATAGGTTAGCTGAGACATCTAACCAAAGAGATACAACCGTAACTAAGTCCTGCCCTGTTAATTAATTGGATCAGTTTTATTTTGTCAAAATATATTTGCAGAAGAAAATATCTAAGCAGGATCAGAGATGGTGTTTCCTAAGCCCTTCAAGTTAAGGATACAGAATCCACACCAAGAGAGGTTATATGACCAGTTGATTGACATGGTAATAGGGAAGGAAGATTGAAACTTCGGCATCTTGTTCTTAGATCGAGATTTTAGAAAGAGAATAGAGAAGGCCTATCATGTGAAAACACCAAGCTAAAGTAAAATTCTTTTCCAGAATTATATATTCATAGTTTTTCCATTCTGTCCCTGGGTCTGCTTTTGTTTGTGTCCATTTCTATTTTTACTCCTGACCAAGTGCTGTTATGCCTCTCCTGCTGTATGAGGGGCTGGGCAGAATGAGAGAAAGACATGTGGCCTGTTAGGAGTCCACATTGCTGCTCTTTGCCCTCAGAAAACTATCTTAGGAGGTTTTGGGGCTTTTCCCCCATTGCCACTGTTATTACTAAAGCTTTTCTAACAAGTTTCTATCATTCTGAAGTTTCTGTTTTCAGATCTCACAATTAGAATTGTAGTTTGGCTTTCAGAAGGCAGGGAGGATGGAGGTGGGAGGCAAGTACAGAGAGTGCAGCGGAAGCAAGAATCTGCAAGCTCACTGGGGCCCAAAGCACGCTGGCTCACTCAGCTAACCATGATCCTATCCATCCAGCCACCAACTGGCCAGCATAGAAGACCAATGGGGACTGCCCAGCAACCACAAAGTTCCCAAAGTTCACCCTCAGCCTCCTGCCCTTCGCTTATCATAACAGGAAAGAGTCTTGACAAATTGTCAGAAATTATTTCTCACTCAGATTCTCACTTTCCCAGGTATTTACATCTTATAAGACTTTCATTCTTGCTTGTGGAAAGGGAGATTTTGTTCAAAGTGGCTAGATGCTAGTCATTAGCTGGGAGCATGGCTTTAGTGTTAAGGAGTCTCAGAGAGAAAGCTCTGGAAGTTGTTAGACCTGGAGAGAGACTGGATTTTGTGTATTTGGAGAGTTAGCTCTTCCTCACAGTTTCCCTTCTGTTAGGGGCTGCATTACGTTCCTGTACCCATTCAGATGTTGAAGTCCTAACCTCCAGTACCTTATAGAAGGTAAGTATATTTGGAGATGAGGTCTTCAAAGAGATGATTAAGTTAAAATGAGGGCTTTGAGGTGGGCCCCAATCATATATGACTGGCATCCATACAAAATGAGGAAATTTGGACCTAGAGAGAGACACACACACCAGACATGTGTGTGCATAGCAGAAGACCATGTGAGGACACAGTGAGAAGACAGCCATCTGCAAGTCAGGGACAGGAGCCTCAGAGAAAACCAAACCTGCTGACATCTTGATCTCAGATATTTCGCCTCCAGAATTGTGAGAGAATAAGTTTCTGTTGTTTAAGCCACCTCATCTGTGGTGTTTTGTCGTGGAAGCCTTGGAAACAAACACACCTTCCCTTCTGCTGCCAGAGTCTCAGAAACAAAGATATCGGGTCCATCTTCATGTATTGTCTCTCCTGTTGGATTTCCCATCCCTTCACGGAAAAATTCTGATTGTCTAAACTTTTTGCAGTTCCTTTAGGTCCTTGCTGCACCTGAGACAGCAGAGGAAGAAGCTAAGAGAAGGCAACATCTTTTTTTTTTTTTTTTTT
>NW_012117588.1:2042331-2052395 GCF_000951035.1 Colobus angolensis palliatus | reverse complement strand
TCCAAGTAGCTGGGACTATACAGGCACACCCCACCACACCTGGCTAATTTTTGTATTTTTTGGTAGAGATGGGGTTTTACCATGTTGGCCAGGCTGGTCTGGAACTCCTGACCTCAAGTGATCTGCCCCACTCAGCCTCCCAAAGTGCTGGGATTCTAGGCATGAGCCACCACACCTGGCCAAGAAAGCAGTATCTGGAAGGTCTCCTGGAGGTAGCAGGGAATGCAGTAACAGCACTCTCAGGATTGGTTAGCTTCTGAAGAGAATATTCTGGGCCTTGATGTTTTCAAGTGTCAATATCCCTAAGTGTCTGTGTGTGAGAGAAGGACATGGATTATCCTGGAATTATACATAGTGTAGAAGAACAGAGAACGCTGATGCTAATTACAGAATAAAAAAGTGAGACAAGAGAAAAACCCCAAACTTGGGTTGACTGTGTATAAGAAATACTAATTACAATCATTTCTGTGAACTGCTTACCATTGATAGCTAATTATCATGCAACATAATAACAATTATGTATATCATTAAATATGTATCAGATTAGTTTTATTTGATTGCAATCATAAACTCCAGAAACATACAATGTCAGGCCTAGGAGAGGACCTTGGGGATCAACGTCTAGGTCTTTCCTTTCATGTTCGCAGACACTGAGGCTAGTCTGTGGCAGATGTTTTTGGCAATGCTGGGATAGGAACATGTTTGTGGGATTCCAACTACACTCCCCATGGGAAACCAGCATGAGGTTAGAGCCAAAAATCAACAAGCGCTGCATCCTTCCTGACTGTTCTGTTGAAGTGGTACCTGGCCCTGTGGCAGTTCCTTCACATCACCTACCAGTGATTGAATTTATCTTGTGTATTTGTTTGTCCTGTTTTCAGGCTGTAGTATTAGAGTAGTTGCTCAATAAATAGTTCTCAGATGGAATCAATGAATGTGTGATTCCTCAAGGGAAAGACTCTGATAGAAGGATCACATTTGAGATGTGTTGACCAGCCCTAAAGGCCAGTGGTGAGGTCTCTCTGCCACCACAGTTTTCTTTCTTTCTGTTTTCCTTATTTGATCATAAGAATCATCTGAGACACTTTTAAAATATATGAATTCCCAGGCCATTCCCCTGGCAGTTCAGCTGTGGTCAACCTGGGTAGGGTTCCAGGAATTTTTTTTTTTTTAAACACTCCAGGAATTTGTTATGTTCAATATATTTAGAAAACACTGATGACTATAGTTATATCATATTAAGGGCATGTCAATCAACTCAAAATCTAAAAGAAATAGAGAAAACCTCAATTCGAGCATTTCCTGGAAGAAAGTGTAATCATGTTCAGACACCACTGGATTGTTTAAAGACTCCATTGGTGTTGATATGACGGGTGGCGTCTGAGGGAAATGAGCATGATGCATACTTTTAGCAAATTATGCCATGCTAGGCACAGCACTAGGTGCCAGGGGGGCAGTGGCATGGGACACTTGAAATCCCTGCACATAAGAGAGCCCACTGCCCAGCAGAGAGACACAGGACACAGACAATTCTTCCCAGTCACTTATTAAGTTATAATTTGCACAGAATAAAATTCACCCTTTTAAATAAGTGTACAGTTCTGTGAGCTTTAAAAACACAGTTTCATCCCCTTCAAAAGTTCTCTGTGTCCCTTTGTAGTCAAGTTCCAGGGTGACCAGCTGTCCCAATTTGTCTAGGACTGAGGGGTTTCCAGGATGGAGACGTTCTGAGCTAAAAGTGGGACAGTTCCAAGCAAATGAAGATGATTTGTTCATCCTGTTAAGTCAGCCTCTCCCTCTACTTCCAGTCCTTGAAACTGTTCATCTGTTTTTGGTCCCTACAGTTTCACCTTTCCAGTATGGAATCGTACAATATGTAGTCTTTCGAGTGTGACTTCTTTCACACAGAATAATGAATTAGATAATTTTTTCATGGTGTTGTAGATGTAAGTAATTTGTTCCTTTTTATTGCTGAGTAGTATTCTACCACATGGATGTATTACAGTTGTTTATCCATTCCCCAGAAAATTTTAACTGAGTGTAAAATCTGTGTTAGGGTTTGAGTGACCTCTCCCGTGGGAATGGGGTGTGCTGGCCCTGCTACCCACCTGTGTCTTGTAGGACTACTCTCTGTGGTCCTGTGAAAATAATGAGCCTTGTCCGCATGAACTTCCACTACCATCTTTCCATCCCTCAACTTAACATGTGAGTGCAAGACAAAGGAGGAGGGTGGTGAGCAGAGACTGGAGGTGACACAGCTGTTGGCAGTGCTATTACTCTGAAGGATTCTAAATTACTGCATACACCTATGCAGGATTCATTTTACGCTGGAAATATAGCCCTGAAATAGAGCATGAGCATCAGAGAGAGGAAGTCAGTTGCCACCTTGCAGGATCACAGCAAGTGAAAGAGGAGGAGAAGAAAATGCACATCTGAGGCATTAGAGAAATGCCTCCTCTCATTAACATGTGCCTAGGTAAAGCAGATCAGACCCAGGTCTATAAAACATCTGGGGAAAGTACTCCTCACCATCAACTAAACACAACTCATTTCATTTCCTTGAGAAGGTAGGAGCTGAAGTCACTTCCAGTTAATGAAAAACTTAAGGTGGGCAAAATAAAATAATCTCACCTTGACTCAGGAGGGTATCTTTAAACAGTAACAACAAATTCAACTCTTTCCCCCTTTCTTTGCCTTTTCCAAGAATAGACTGCAAAACCCAGCCATGTTTGAAAAGAATATGCATCTGCAGCTCTCTCTGCAGTCTATAAAGCTCCTGACATTTTCTCCAGGTCAGAGACACTGCATGCAAATACCTGTCTATCTATTCACATTCTGCCACTCAGGCAGTGAGGCAAAAAATCTGGACTCAATCCCTGCCTTGGGATAATTGCTTAGCAAACAGGATGCACATAATCCATTTTCATTATTAATACTCCAGTTAGGAGCCAGGCTCTATGTTTGGTTTCTCATAATGAGAGCTGCCTTACAATGGAGGTGATGCAATCTACCATTCAGCTCACAGCATCGTGAGGAGGCAAAGAAACCCCTCCTGTGGCAGATTTAGATTCCAGGCATTTCTGCTCTCCATAAAGCAGTAGGCTAGATGGGCCCACTATTGAAGAGCAGGACGTGCTGATTTTCCTGCCTGGGTGATTTTGTAAAAATGGTTTGCCTTCTCATTTGCTTATTGTATATTATATGTTCTTAATCTGGGTCCGATAGCTCCGTCGAAGGCATCTGCCCCATACGATTGCATACCCAGGGAGTGAAACTGCTGGCATGAAGTAGAACAGAGTTTGAAAGTGATTGTCAAGCAGGGCTAATTCAGATGTAACCAGCACAACCCTCGTGGCTGGCTCAACCACGCAGCAGAAACCTGGTTAGTTTTTAAACGTTATATATTTTTTAAATGCTTGAACTAGAGATGTTTCCTGAAGAGGGTTAAAGGACTTCTTGGTGAAATTTGTTCTCCTTCTCCTGCAACATTCATTCCATCTCAGTGGAAGGTGGTTTGCTATTAAAAGAAAAGATAATCCATTATCACTATGAGTCTTGAACTGCCAGGGGGAAGCCTGTAGCTTACTGGGAGGAAAGGCTGATAACTTGCCTTTAAAGAAAAAAAAAAAAAATCAATTGCCAGTTGGTGTCTTGCCATCACTCAGAAATGCAGCATAAATTTGTCCACAGTCAGAGGGATGGGGTCCCTTGGAGAATTTGCAGTGGGATTTGAAGGCTTCCTATTTACCTCTAGTTGATTAGTTAGAGCCCAGTTTGGATCTGCAGTGACTGAGATGGTTATTTTTATCAAGCTCTTTGGTGACAGGTGTCCGTATTACCAGAAACAAATTGGCACTAATTGGGCACTCCCGTTGGCATCTTGGCAGCAGAGAGCAACCACGGCTTGATTTAGGGAAACTGCACATTTATAGGCAGGGGACACCTGTGCTGGACATACCCAATCTGTTTTGTTGCTGCTGTTTATTTGTTTTTGTTTGTTTCAAGAATTTGAGATATGTTAATTTTAAGTGTGGCAGTGTACACTAGCATTCTTTCCCACCCCATCACACAAACACATATCCATGAGAGAATTCTTCAGAATAGCATGCTGATCAAAGGCCTGCCAATCTGTTTATCTGGGATCATCAGTGAGAGGTGTTGGCCAGTGACCCCACAAGGATCAAGACATAAGTTCTCAGGATCAAGGTCATTGTATTTTTTGTTCACCAGTGTATCTGGCATCCACTTTGGCACGTTGCAGATGCTGAATAATTGTAAAATGAAGACATATTTGTTTAGTAGATGAACGTTCCCTCTTTCTCTTTTTTTTCTCTCTCTCTCAATGTCTTACAACTGCAGATGAATGGCAATTCTTTCCAGTTGAATCCTAGATATTTGAAGTCATACTGAACCCTAGCAATGGTCTGAAGAAACTACCATCGGTGTTTAGGTGAGAAACATTAGGGACTTGGTGAGATAAGTGATGGAGCCAACAGCAGGATCTGTTTTCTGAGCCCTGGTGTGTTGTCATTTCAATGTTTCTTCTGAGAAAGAGATTTCAGAACACAGAATATTGCTGTGAATGAACAGCACAATGGCCCATGAATAGAGAAACCTGATTTCTATATTGGGATTCTCTCCTGATTATGCGGCCTCAAGAAAATCACTTAACATTATTGTGTTTCTGTGGTTTATGGTCTATTTGGGGAGACAGACAAGTAACTAGGCAATCACAATAAAGAACGCTATATTTGAATAATAAGGGAACAACTTGGAAGACACAAGCCAAAAGTACTAGCACAATATGGGGGCAGATTACTTTTCAGCTCTAAATAATTAGTACGTTGAACTAGAACATGTAAGGCTCACGAGAGGTGGCCCTTGATTTATGAAGTCTTAAGGGCCCATGTGGCGATTTCAGAAGTGACTCGCCCAGCATACTGTAATGATCCACCAGGGGGGAGTAGAGGTCAATTTGTTCTGTACCAGAGGAGGTGAAGTGATTTGTGTTTTGTAATTAAGGGGAGGAAGGAGAGAGGAAGCAAGACTTAGACCAATGCAAATTCAAGGTGGCCTATTCTTACAGCATCTTCCATAGCAGTGGCATCTACGTAGAATGACTCAAGTTTTGAGCTCTCACTGTGAACCTGAAGCAACTCCTTGCAGTTTCACACCGTTGTGGTAATTTTCCAGAAATAGAAGTCTAGGGAGAAAGGATGATACAGGATGGCTTCTTGGCTAGAGAAAAATTAAATATCCATTTATCCATAGCAAGGAACACATAAATAGATGGTTTTCTTTAGCTATTCAGAAACTGGACCATTCAGACTTTTGCTACAGCAAGTGGCCCAACTGATGAAGGTGGTTTCAGTTATCTTTTTCTAATGCAGATGCTTATAAACTTTCAAAAAATGGACAGAATGAAAAAAGATGGAGTCTAATCAGACAAATGTATAATAATTTCTATTTTTATTTTATTTTTATTTTTTGAGACAGAGTCTCACTCTGTTGCCCAGGCTGGAGTCCAATGGTGCAATCTTGGCTCACTGTAACTTTTGCCTCCAGGGTTCAAACAATTCTCCTGCCTCAGCCTCTTGAATGAGTAGCTGGGGTTACAGGCATGTGCCACTATGCCTGGCTAATTTTTTGTATTTTCAGTAGAAACAGGCTTTTACCATGTTGGCCAGGCTGGTCTTGACCTCCTGACCTCAGATGATGCACCCACCCCGGCCTCCCAAAGTACTGGGATTATAGGTTTCAGTCACCGTGCCCAGCCTAATAATTGCTTCATAGTGGTCTTTTTTTTAAAAAAAATTGATATCATAATTACATATATTTATGGCATACTGAGTGATATTTCAATACATATGTATAATGATCAAATCAGAAAAATTAGCATATGCATCACCTCAAACATTATTTTTTTTGTGTGTTGGGAACATTCAAAATCCTTTATTCTAGCTATATGAAAATATACAATAAATCGTTGTTAACTCTAGTTACCCTACAGTACTATAGAGCACTAGAACTTATTCCTCCTATCTAGCTGCAATTTTGGATTCATTAACCAACAACTTCTTATTCTCTTCTCCTCCCTCCCCTTTCCAGCCCGTAATAATCACAATTATACTCTCTACTTCTATGAGCTCAACTTTTTTAGCTCCCACATATGAGTGAGAAAATGTAGTATTTATCTTTCTGTGCCTGATTTACTACACTTAACATAACGTCCTACAGACTCATTCATGTTGCCACAAATGACAGGATTTTATTCGTTTTTATGGCTGAATAGTATTCCACTGTGTGTACAGACTACGTTTTACTTAACCCTCCATCTGTTTTTGGACACCTAGGTTGATTCCATAGCTTGGCTACTGTGAATAGTGCTTCAATAAATATGAAGGGGGACAGATAGCTCTTTGATATGTCGATTTCCTTTTCTTTGGCTAAGTACATAGTAGTGGGATTGCTGGATCATATGGTAGTTCTATCTTTAGTTTCTTTCAGGAACCTCTGTACTATTGACCTTAATAGCTGTACTAATTTGCATTCCCATCAACAGTGTGTAAGAGCTCTCCTTTCTCTGCATCCTTGCCAGAATTTGTTATTATTATTATTTTTTTGTCTTTTTAAATGATAGCCATTCTAACTGGGAAGGTATCTCATTGAGAAGGTAACTCATTGTGGTTTTGATTCATATTTCCCTGATTAGTGATGTTGAGCGTGTGTTTGAGCGTGTGTTGAGCGATGTTGAGTGATGTTGAGAGTGATGTTTGAGAGACATTTTCATCTGAGAAATGTTTATTCAGATCTTTGCCCATTTTAAATCAGATTATTTTTCTTGCTGTTAAATTGAGTTCCTTTAATATTCTGGATATTAATCCCTCATCAGATAATAGCTTGCAAATATTTTCTCCCATTGTACAGGTTGTCTCTCAGTTAATTGTTTCCTTTGTTGTGCTTAAGGTTTTTTAGTCTGATATAATCCCATTTGTCTATTTTTGCTTTTTTGCCTGTGTTTTTGAAGTTGTACCTATAAAATCTTTGCCCAGAACCAATGTCATGAAGTATTTCTCCCTTGTTTTCTTCTAGTAGTTTTATTGTTTTAAGCCTTACATTTAAGTCTTTAATCCATTTTTAGTTAACTTCTGTTATGGTGATAAATAAGGGTATAGTCTCATTCTTCTGCATGTGGATATCCAGTTTTCTCAGCACCACTTATTGAAAAGCCTGCCATTCCCCAGTGTATGTTCATGGTGCCTTTATCAAAAATCAGTTGGCTGTAAATGTATAAATTTCTTTCTGGCTTCTCTATTCTGTTCCATCTATCTATGTGTCTCTTTTCATGCCAGTACCATGTGTTTTGGTTATTTTAGCTTTGTAGAATATTTTGAAATCTAGTAGTATAATATTTCCAACTGCTTCTTTATGCTCAGGATTGGCTATTTGGAGTCTCTTGTTGTTCAATATGAATTTCAGGATTGTTTTCCCTATTTCTGTGAAGAACGTCATTGGTATTTTGAAAGAGATCACATTAAATCTGTAGATTACTTTGAGCAGTATGGTCATTTTATAATATCAATTCTTCCAATTAATGAACATGGGATTTTTCTCATAGTTATTGCTTTCTTTGTTCCATTTTCAGCTAGTTTGTTATTGGTGTATAAAAATGCTACTAATTTTTGTATTTTGAAATTTTACTCTAAGAGTGTTTTGGTGAGGTCTTTAGGTTTTTCTATATATAAGATTATGACACTGCAAAGAGGTACAGTTTGACCTCTTCTTTTCCAGTGTGAATGCCGTTTCTTTCTCTTAATTTCTCTGGCTAGGACATCCAGTACTATGTTGAATACGAGTGGTATAAGTGGACATTCTTGTCTTATTTCAGTTCTTAGAGGAAAACTTTCTTTTCCTCATTCAGTATGACATTAGCTGTTTTATATGGTCTTTATTTTGTTGAGGTATGTTTTTTCTACCTAAGTTTTTGAGAGTTTTTATCATGAGGAAATGTATAATTTCATTAAATGCCTTTTCTGCATCTATTGAGATGATCATGTTTTTTGTCCTTCATTCTCTTGATGTGACGTATCACATTTATTGATTTATGTATGTTGAACCATCATTGCATCCCTGGGATAAATCCCACTTGATCATGTGAATAATCTTTTTTTATGCTTCTTTTTAAAAAATTTTTTTATTATACGTTAAGTTCTAGGGCACATGTGCACAACGTGCAGGTTTTGTTACATATGTATACATGTATCACATTGGTGCACTGCACCCATTAACTCATCATTTACATTAGGTATATCTTCTAATGCTATCCCTCCTCCCTCCCCAAACCTCATGACAGGCCCCAGTGTGCGATGTTCCCCTTCCTGTGTCCAAGTATTCTCATTGTTCAATTCCCAACTATGAGTGAGAATATGTGCTGTTTGGTTTTCTGTTCTTGCAATAGTTTGCTGAGAATGATGGGTTTTCAGCTGCATCCGTGACCCTACAAAGGACATGAACTCATCCTTTTTTATGGCTGTATAGTATTCCACGGTGTATATGTGCCACATTTTCTTAATCCAGTTTGTCGTTAATAGACATTTGGGCTGGTTTCAAGTCTCTGCTATTGTGAATAGTGCTGCAATAAACATACGTGTGCATGTGTCTTTACAGCAGCAAGATTTCTAATCCTTTGGGTATATCCCCAGTAATGGGATGGCTGGGTCAAATGGTATTTCTAGTTCTATATCCTTGAGGAATTGCCACACTGTCTTTCACAATGGTGGAACTAGTTTACAGTCCCACCAACAGGGTAAAAGTTTCCTATTTCTCCACATCCTCTCCAGCACCTGTTGTTTCCTGAGTTTTTAATGATTGCCATTCTAAATGGTGTGAGATGGTATCTCCTTGTGGTTTTGATTTGCATTTCTCTTATGGCCAGTGATGATGAGCAATTTTTCATGTGTCTGTTGGCTGTATAAATGTCTTCTTTTGAGAAGTGTCTGTTCATATCCTTCACCTACTTTTTGATGGGGTTGTTTTTTTCTTGTAAACTTGTTTGAGTTCTTTGTAGGTTCTGGATATTAGCCCTTTGTCAGATGAGTAGATTGCAAAACTTTTCTCCCATTCTGTAGGTTGCCTGTTCACTCTGCTGGTAGTTTCTTTTGCTGTGCAGAAGCTCTTTAATTAGATCCCATTTGTCAATTTTGGCTTTTGTTGCCATTGCTTTTGGTGTTTTAGACATGAAGTTCTTCCCCATGCCTATGTCCTGAATGGTATTGCCTAGGTTTTCTTCTAGGGTTTTTATGGTTTTAGGTCTAACATTTAAGTCTTTAATCCATCTTGAATTAATTTTCATATAAGGTGTAAGGAAGAGATTCAGTTTCAGCTTTCTACATATGGCTAGCTGGTTTTCCCAGCACCATTTATTAAATAGGCAATCCTTTCCCCATTTCTTGGTTTTGTCAGGTTTGTCAAAAAATTGACATCATAATTACACATATTTATGGCATACTGAGTGATATTTCAATACATATGTATAATGATCAAATCAGAAAAATTAGCATATGCATCACCTCAAACATCATTTTTTTTGTGTGTTGGGAACATTCAAAATGTACAACAATGGTTGTAGATGTGTAATATTATTTCTGAGGGCTCTGTTCTGTTCCATTGGTCTATATCTCTGTTTTGGTACCAGTACCATGCTGTTTTGGTTACTGTAGCTTTGCAGTATAGTTTGAAGTCAGGTAGCGTGATGCTTCCAGCTTTATTCTTTAGGCTTAGGATTGTCTTGGCAATGCGGGCTCTTTTATGGTTCCATATGAGCCTTAAAGTAGATTTTTCCAATTCTGTGAAGAAAGTCATTGGTAGTTTAATGGGGATGGCATTGAATCTATAAATTACCTTGGGCAGTATGGCCATTTTCATGATAATGACTTTTCCTATCCATGAGCATGGAATGTTCTTCCATTAGTTTGTGTCCTTTTTTATTTCGTTGAGCAGTGGTTTGTAGTTCTCCTTGAAGAGGTCCTTCACATCCCTTGTAAGTTGGATTCCTAGGTATTTTA
>NW_012117588.1:2041687-2042281 GCF_000951035.1 Colobus angolensis palliatus | reverse complement strand
TTCGTTGAGCAGTGGTTTGTAGTTCTCCTTGAAGAGGTCCTTCACATCCCTTGTAAGTTGGATTCCTAGGTATTTTATTCTCTTTGAAACAATTGCGAATGGGAGTTCACTCATGATTTGGTTCTGTGTTTATCTGTTATTGGTGTATAAGAATGCTTGTGATTTTTGCACATTGATTTTGTATCCTGAGACTTTGTTGAATTTGCTTATCGGCTTAAAGAGATTTTGGGCTGAGACGATGGGGTTTTCTAAATATACAATCATGTCATCTGCAAACACAGAAAATTTGACTTCCTCTTTTCCTAATTGAATACCTTTTATTTCTTTCTCCTGACTGATTGCCCTGGCCAGCACTTCCAACACTATGTTGAATAGGAGTGGTGAGAGAGGGCATCCCTGTCTTGTGGCAGTTTTCAAAGGCGATGCTTCCAGTTTTAACCCATTCAGTATGATACTGACTGTGGGTTTGTCATAAATAGCTCTTATTATTTTGAGATACATCCCATCAATACCTAATTTATTGAGAGTTTTTAGCATAAAGGGCTGTTGACTTTTGTCAAAGGCCTTTTCTGCATCTATTGAGATAATCATGTG
>NW_012117588.1:2036343-2041333 GCF_000951035.1 Colobus angolensis palliatus | reverse complement strand
ATTAGTCTTGCTAGCGGTCTATTTTGTTGATCTTTTCAAAAAACCAGCTCCTGGATTCATTGATTTTTTGAAGGGTTTTTTTTTATGTCTCTATCTCCTTCAGTTCTGCTCTGATCTTAGCTATTTCTTGCCTTCTGCTAGCTTTTGAATGTGTTTCCTCTTGCTTCTCTAGTTCTTTTAATTGTGATGTTAGGTTGTCAATTTTAGATCTTTCCTCCTTTCTCTTGTGGGCATTTAGTGCTACAAATTTCCCTCTACACACTGCTTTAAATGTGTCCCAGAGATTCTGGTATGTTGTGTATTTGTTCTCTTTTAAGTGTCCTGTTAGATTTAGTTTGCTTGTATTTTGCTTTGAATTTTTTCATCTATGTTCATTAGCGTTTTCTTTTTTTGTTGTTGCTGTGTCCTTGTCTGGTTTTGGTATCAGGATTATGCTTGCCTCAGAGGATAAGTTAGGAGAAATTACCCATCAACTTTATTAGGACTGTTTGAGAAGAATTGGTGTTAGTTTTTATTTTAATTTCCCATACTACATGGATGTAAATGTTAGTTTTTCTTTAAATGTTTGGTAGCATTTAGCAGTGAAGCCATCCAGTCCTGGGCTTTTCTTTTTTGGGAGACTTTTTATTACTGATTCAGTCTTGTTACTCATGACTGGTCTGTTTCCCTTTTCTATTTCTTCTGGATTCAGTGTTGGTGGGTTATAGGTGTTCAGGAATTTATCCATTTTCTCTAGGCTTTTCAATTTGTTGGCGTATTGCCTCTAATGATTCTTTACATCTCTGTGATATCAGTTGTGAGGTCTCCTTTTTTCTTTATTTAGATATTCTTCTTTTTTTCTTAATCTAGTTAATGGTTTATTGATTTTATTTATCTTTCGAAAAATAAGTTTTCATTTTATTCATCTTTTGCATATTTTTTCAGTCTCTATTTTGTTTGCTTTTGCTCTAATCTTTATTATTTTTTTTTCTTCTACTAATTTTGGGTTTGGTTTGTTCTTGCCCTACTAGTTTCTTGAGATGTATTGTTAGGTTTATTTTAAAGCTGTCTAGTTTTTGATGTAGGCATTTATTTCTATAAAATTCTGTTAGTACTGCTTTTGCTCTATCGCATAGATTTTGCTATGCTGTAATTTTACTTTTAGTTGATTCAAGAAATCATTTTCTTTCTTAATTTATTTAATTGACCCACTGGTTGTTCAAGAGCATGTTATTTAATTTTTATGTACAGTTTCCAAAGTTACTCTTGTTATTGACTTCTAGTTTTATTCCATTTTGGTCTGAAAAGATACTTGATACTGCTTTGATTTTTTTTAATGGTCATACTCATAGCAGTATTTATTACGGTGAATGCATACAAAGCAAAATCAGCAAAGGGAAAAGTGCATGATGGGGTGAAGTCCCAGGAAAACAGGTACAGACTTCTAAGAGTCCTCTCTCTGTGGAGTCACACAGGATGTACTTATTTTTTTGCAGCAACAAACTGTAACACATGTGAAATTCTGTGTTACAGGAGAAGATAATTAGTGACTCAAAACCTAGGTTTTTATTGAGGGTGGTTACACAGACATTTTCTGCCTAGTATGCACTGAAATTCCAAACTCCCAGAAGGAAAGCAAATATTCAGCATAAACCATATTATTTAGGTACAGTGAGTTACCCTTATCAGTTACAGTGGTAGGAACTCTTCTGAAAGCTAAGTTCGCAAATGCCAGCTAAGGGGCATCTTTTAAGCAGGTCTTTTGAAGCATGGTAGTCAGACCTGCTATGTTAACTCTTTTCTGCACACTAGTTCTTAAGCTTAATAATTCTAGAAGTTATATAATTCATATTATAGATATTAAAGGTATTTTTTTCTTGGCAGAGATTAACATGAGTTTATAATGCAAAGTTTAAAAAAATAGGTAAATAAAAAGAAAAAAATGTCATATAATCATGCCATCAAGAAATGACCATTTAAAAAACTCTGGTGTACATCCTTTCAAATACATTTTTGAATTTTACTTTTTTAAATTATACTTTAAAGTTCTAGGGTGCATGTGCACAACGTGCAGGTTTGTCACATAAGTATACACGTGCCGTGTTGGTTTGCTGCATCCATCAACTCGTCATTTGCATTAGGTATTTCTCCTACTGCTACCCCTCCCCAAGCCCCGCATCCCCTGACAAGCCCCAGCATGTGATGGTCCCCGCACTGTGTCCATGTGTTCTCGTTATTCAACTTCCACCTACGAGTAAGAACATGCTGTGTTTGGTTTTCGGTCTTTGTGATAGTTTGCTGAGAATGATGTTTTCCAGCTTCATCCATGTCCCTGCAAAGGACATGAACTCATCTTTCTTTATGGCTGCATAGTATTCCATGGTGTGTATGTGCCACTTTTTCTTAATCCAGTCTATCATTAATGGATATTTCGGTTGGTTCCAAATCTTTGCTATTGTGAAGAGTGCCACAAAAAACATACACGTGCATGTGTCTTTATAGCAGCATGATTTATAATCCTTTGAGTATATACCCAGAAATGGGATCACTGGGTCAAATGGTATTTCTAGTTCTAGATCCTTGAGGAATTGTCACACTGTCTTCCACAAAGGTTGAACTAACTTACACTCCCACCAACAGTGTAAAAGCATTCCTATTTCTCTGCATCCTCTCCAGCACCTGTTGCTTCCTGACTTTTTAATGATTGCCATTCTAGCTGGTGTGAGATGTATCTCATTGTGGTTTTGATTTGCATTCCTCTGATGGCAAGTAATGATGAGCATTTTTTCATGTGTCTGTTGGCTGTATGAATGTCTTCTTTTGAGAAGTGCCTGTTTATAACCTTTGCCTAATTTTTGACTTTTTTTTTTCTTGTAAATTTGCTTAAGTTCTTTGTACATTCTGGATATTAGCCCTTTGTCAGATGGGTAGATTGCAAAAATTTTCTCCCATTCAGTAGGTTGCCTGTTCATTCTGATGGTAGTTTCTTTTGTTGTACAGAAGTTCTTTAGTTTAATTAGATCCCATTTGTCAATTTTGGCTTTTGTTGCCATTGCTTTTGGTATTTTAGTCATGAAGTCTTTGTCCATGCCTATATCCTGAATGGTATTGCCTAGGTTTTCTTCTAGGGTTTTTAAGGTGTTACGTTTTATATTTAAGTCTTTTATCCATCTTGAGTTAATTTTTGTATATGGTGTAAGGAAGGGATCCAGTTTTAGGTTTCTACCTATGGCTAGCCAGTTTTCCCAGCACCATTTATTAAATAGGGAATCCTTTCCCCATTTCTTGTTTTTGTCAGGTTTGTCAAAGATCACATAATTGTAGATGTGTGGTGTTATTTCTGAGGGCTCTGTTTGGTTCCCTTGGTCTATATCTCTGTTTTGATACTAGTACCATGCTGTTTTGACTACTGTAAACTTGTAGTATAGTTTGAAGTCAGGTAGTGTGATACTTCCAGCTCTGTTCTTTTGACTTAGGATTGTCTTGGCTATGCAGGCTCTTTTTTGGTTCCATATGATCTTTAGTTTTTTCCAATTCTGTGAAGAAAGTCATTGGTAGCCTGATGGGGATACCTTTGAATCTATAAATTACCTTGGGCAGTATGCCCATTTTCATGGTATTGATTCCTCCTATCCATGAGCATGGAATGTTCTTCCATTTTTTCATGTCCTCTTTTATTTTGTTGAGCAGTGGTTTGTAGTTCTCCTTGAAGAGTTCCTTCACATCCCTTGTAAGTTGGATTCCTTTTACTCTTTTTGTAGTAATTGTGAATGGGACTTCACTCATGATTTGGCTGTTTGTCTATTATTGGTGTATAGGAATGCTTGTGATTTTTGCACACTGATTTTGTATCCTGAGACTTTGCTGAAGTTGTTTATCAGCTTAAGGAGATTTTGGGCTGAGATGATGGGGTTTTACTAAATACACAATCATGTCACCTGCAAACAGAGACAATTTGACTCCCTCTTTTCCTAATTGGGTATCCTTTATTTCTTTCTCTTGCCTGATTGCCCTAGCCAGAACTTCCAACACTATGTTGAACAGAAGTGGTGAGGGAAGGCATCCTTGTCTTGTGCCAGTTTTCAAAGGGAATGCTGACTGTTTTTGCCCATTCAGTATGATATTGGTTGTGGGTTTGTCAATAATAGCTCTTATCTTGAGACACCTTCCATCAATACCTACTTTATTGAGAGTTTTTAGCATGAAGGGCTGTTGAATTTTGTCAAAGGCCTTTTCTGCATCTATTGAGATAATCATGTGGTTTTTGTCATTGGTTCTGTTTATAAGATGGATTACATTTATTGATTTGCGTTTGTTGAACCATATTTGCATTCCAGGGATGAAGCACAGTTGATCATGGTGGATAAGCTTTTTGGTATGCTGCTGGATTCAGTTTGCCAGTATTTTATTGAGGATTTTTGCATCAATGTTCATCATGGATATTGGCCTAAAATATTCCTTTTTGTTGTGTCTCTACCAGGCTTTGGTATCAGGATGATGCTAGCCTCATAAAATGAGTTAAGGAGGTTTCCTTCTTTTTCTATTGATTGAAATAGTTTCAGAAAGAATGGTACCTGCTCCCCTTTGTACCTCTAGTAGAATTTGGCTGTGAATCCGTCTGGTCCTGGACTTTTTTTGGTTGGTAGGGTATTATTGCCTCAATTTCAGAGCCTGTTATTGGTCTATTCAGGGATTCAACTTATTCCTTGTTTAGTCTTGGGACGGTGTATATGTCCAGGAATTTATCCATTTCTTCTAGATTTTCTATTTTATTTGTGTAGAGGTGTTTATAGTATTCTCTGATGGTAGTTTGTGTTTCTGGGGGATTGGTGGTGACATCCCCTTTATCACTTTTTATTGTGTCTATATGATTCTTCTCTCTTTTCTTCTTTATTAGTCTTGCTAGTGGTCTATCTATTTTGCTGATCTTTTCAAAAAACCAACTCCTGGATTCATTGATTTTTTGAAGGGTTTTTTGTGTCTCTATCTCCTTCAGTTCTGCTCTGATCTT
>NW_012117588.1:2035766-2036123 GCF_000951035.1 Colobus angolensis palliatus | reverse complement strand
TGTGTCTCTATCTCCTTCAGTTCTGCTCTGATCTTAGTTATTTCTTGCCTTCTGCTAGCTTTTGAATGTGTTTGCTCTGGCTTCTCTAGTTCTTTAATTGTGATATTAGGGTGTCAATTTTAGATCTTTCCTGCTTTCTCTTGTGGGCATTTAGTGCTGTAAATTTCCCTCTACACATTGCTTTAGCTATGTCCCAGAGATTCTGGTATGTTGTATATTTGTTCTCATTGGTTTGAAAGAACATCTTTATTTCTGCCTTCATTTCATTATTTACCCAGTAGTCATTCAGGAGCAGGTTGTTCAGTTTCCATGAAGTTGTATGGTTTTGAATGAGTTTCTTTTTTTTTTTTTTTTTTT
>NW_012117588.1:2015158-2035350 GCF_000951035.1 Colobus angolensis palliatus | reverse complement strand
TTCTAGTTTGATTGCACTGTGGTCTGAGAGACAGTTTGTTATGATTTCTTTTCTTTTACATTTGATGAGGAGTGTTTTACTACCAATTATGTGGTCAATTTTAGAATAAATATGGTGTGGTGCTGAGAAGAATGTATATTCTGTTGATTTGAGGTGTAGAGTTCTGAAGATATCTATTAGTTTCGCTTGATCCAGAGCTGAGTTCAAGTCCTGGGTATCCTTGTTAACCTTCTGTCTCATTGATCTATCTAATAGTGACAGTAGGGTGTTAAGTCTCCCATTATTATTGTGTGGGAGTGTAATTCTCTTTGTAGGTCTCTAAGGACTTGCTTTGCAAATCTTGGTGCTCTTGTATTAGGTGCATATATATTTAGGATAGTTAGCTCTTCTTGTTGAACTGAATCCTTTACTGTTATGTAGTGGCCTTCTTTGTCCCTTTTGATCTTTGCTGGTTTAAAGTCTGTTTTATTAGAGACCAGGATTGCAACCCCTGCTGTTTTTTGCTTTTCATTTGCTTGATAGATCTTCCTCCATCCCTTTGTTTTCAAGCCTATGTGCATCTTTGCATGTGAGATGGGTCTCCTAAATACAGTACACTGATGGGTCTTGACTCTTTATCCAATTTGTCAGTCTCTGTCTTTTAATTGGAGCATTTAACCCATTTATATTTAAGGTTAATATTGTTAAGTTTGAATTTGATCCTGTAATCATGATAGCTGGTTATTTTGCCCATTAGTTGATGCAGTTTCTTCCTAGCATCAACGGCCTTTACCATTTGGCATGTTTTTGCAGTGGCTGGTACCGGTTCTTCCTTTCCATGTTTAGTGCTTCCTTCAGGACCTCTTGTAAGGCAGGCCTGGTGGTGACAAAATCTCTAAGCATTTGCTTGTCTGTAAAGGATTTTATTTCTGCTTCACTTATGAAGCTTAGTTTGGCTGGATATTGCTTTGATTTTCAAAAGTTTGTTGAGATTTATTTTGTTGCCTAACATATGGTTTTGCCTTGAGAACATTCCATATCCTGGTGAGAAGAATGTGTGTTCTGCAGCTGTTGGATAAAATATTCTGTTAGGTTCATCTGTTCTATAGCACAGTTTCAATCCAATGTTTCTTTGTTGATTTTCTATCTAGATTATTGGTCCAATCCTGAAAGTGGGATGTTGAAGTTCTCAACTACTATTGTATTGGGGTCTATCTTTCCCTTTAGTTTTAATAATATTTGTTTTATATATCTGGATGTTCTGGTGTTGGGTACATGTATATTTATAATTGTTATATCCTCTTGATGAATTTATGATTACATAATGACTTTCTTTGTCTTTTTTTGTCTTTTTTGACTTAAGGTCTATTATATCTGATGTAAGTATAGCTCTTCCTGTTTACTTGTGGTTTCCATTTGAATATGATATCTTTTTCCATCCCTTCACCTTTAGTCTATATGTGTTTTTACAGGTAAAGTGAGTTTTTGGAGGCAGAATATAGTTTGGTCTTTTTTTTTTTATCCATTTAGTCAGTCTATATCTTTTAATTCTGAATTTAAATGGTTTACAATCAAGGTTGTTATTGATATGTGAGTATTTACTCCTGTCTTTTTGTTAAGTACTTTCTGGTTGTCTCATATATCCTTTGCTTGTTTTTTCCTCTCTTACTGTTTATCTTTGCAGTTTGGTGATCTTTAGTAGTAACAATATTTGATTCCTTTCTCTTTTGTATTTGTACATCTGCTCTAACAGTGAGTTTTATACTTTAGTGTTTTTTCATGAGAGTAGATATTATTCTTTCATTTCCAGAGGAAGGAATTCCTTAAGCATTTCTTATACGGCTAGTCTAGTGGTAATGAATTACCTCAGTTTTTGTTTCACTAAAAAAGATTTATTTCTCCTTGATTTCTGAAGGATAGCTTTCCTGGATCTAGTATTCTTGTCTGGTACTTTACTTCTTTTGGCTCTTTGAATATATCATCCCATTATTTCCTGGACTATAATGTTTCTTCTGAGAACTCTGCTGTTAGTCTGATGGGGATTTCCTTCTATGTCACTTGATGCTTTTCTCATATGGTTTTCAAAATTCTCTCTCTTTTTTTTTCCTTTGAGACAGTCTTGCTCTGTCACCCAGGCTGGAGTGCAGTGGTGTGATCTCAGCTCACTGCAACCCCCGCCTCCTGGCTTCAAGCAATTCTCCTGTCTCAGCCTCCTGAGTAGCTGGGATTACAGGTGCATGCTACCATGCCTGGCTAATTTTTGTAGTTTTTAGTGGAGATGGGGTTTCGCTATGTTGGTCAGGCTGGTCTTGAACTCCTAACCTCAGGTGATCCACCTGCCTTGGCCTACCAAGGTGCTGGGATTACAGGTGTGAGTCACTGTGCCTGGTCCTTTTTATTTTTTAACAGTTTGATTATAATGTGTCTTGGAGAGGATTGTCTTGAGTCTTTTGGGGAATCTTTGAGCTTTCTATATCTGAATGTCCATATCTCTTCCAAGACTTGGAAAATTTTCAGCCATTATTTTACTAAATAAGTTATCTATGCCTTTTTCTATTCCTTCTCTTTCTGAAATTCCGATTGTGTGAACATTTTTTGCTTAATGGCATTCCATAGGCCTTCTTCATTCTTTTTAAATATTTTTACTTTTTATTATTACTATTATTTTTTGGTCTGACTGGTTTATTCCAAAAAACCAGTTTTAAAGTTCAGAAAATCTTCTGCTTGATCTAATCTATTTTTGAAGTTCTCTAATATATGTGTTTGTGTGTGTGTGTGTGTGCGTGTGTGTGTGTAATTATATTCTTTGGTTTCAAGATTTCTGTTTCATTTTTAAAAATGATATTTATCTATTTCCGTGTTGAATTTCTTATTGAGATCATGAATTGTTTTTCCGATTTTGTTGAATTATCTGTGTTCTCTTGTATCTCAGTTTACTTAAGATCATTATCTTGGATCCCTTTTTAGGCATTTCAAAGATTTCCTTTTTTGGAGGATCTGTTATTGGAGAATCATTGTGTTTTCAGAAGTGTCATATTTTCTTGCTTTTTCTTGTTTCTACTGTTCCTATGTTAATACATGTGCATCTGGTGAGGCAGTTGCTTCTTTCAGTTGTATGAGATAGCTCTGTAGGGAGACCTTTTCCTGTAGATGTGTCCGATAGTGTTGGCTGGGTAGAGTGCTTTGGCTTTGGTTCTGAGTGGGCACAGTAGTGTATTCTCTATATGATTTTTTTGCTGTAATAAATGTCACTGGTATCTGCGAGTGCCTCAGTGGCTTAGGCTGCAGTTGTTCTTGGAAGCTGTGGTGCAGCTTTGCTGGGGTGGAGAAACTGAGCAGCTAGTATTGGGATGGGGTGCAGGCACAGGTGGTGACTCTGCCACTCGAGGAATGGGTTTGCCAGCAGCAGCAGTGGGCCTCAAGCAGGCTAGCCCTCAGGCCCTTGAGTGGCACATGCACATGTGCAGCAGCTCTGCTGCTGGAGGGGGCAAGGTTGCAGGTGGGCAAGTTTTAGGCTCTGGGCAGTGCATATGTTGTCTCCCTTTGCCCTAACTGCAGCCTCCCGCTATGCTGGATGGCCTGTGTCTGGTGTGTAGGGCCCTGTGTGAGCTCAGATGCTGTGTCATGGCTGCATTGCTATGTTCAGCTGGTGTTATGTTGCTGCAGCCCTCTGGGTGAGGTGTCAGTGACACCCTAGGGATGTAAAGATACAGGGGTTGTTAAGTTCCAGGTCAGGATGTACTCTGCTGGTGATCTCTCTCTCTCAAAATTGTACCATGGTGCAGCAGCCTGGATCCCAGGGAGTGGGGAGCATGCAGTATAAATTTTCTTTACTGGAAGAGTGCAGTCACATGGATTCCAGGCAGTTCCCTCTACTGGGCTTAGGACCTGTAAGGGCTGTGGGGTTCTCTTGTAGCTAGTATTGTGGGCATCTGTGGTGGCAATGTGGACTGTCAAGAATCTCCTGTTTACCTTTTCCTAACAATGGTGAATTCTTCTTGGCTCTAAGTCAATCCCAGCTATGTGCTTTGCTTCCCCCTCTATGCCGCCATCGCAAGTTTCTGTGCCTCAGAGGATTTTTGTCACTTTCTTGCTAAATTCCAGCAAGAATTCCTTAGACACTCTATTCAACATACAGTTGTCTATTTGCTGCTTTGTTCCTTTCTTGTGGAGGAGGAGAGTGCTAGGCTGAGTAGTCAGCCATCTTAATCATAGTACTTTCTTTGGGAAGCATCAGGGAAGAGTTCTAGTTTGGCCTACCTGAAGCCACAGAGGAGACAAACATGTTTAAAGATGGCAATTTCTGCCTGTGGCAAGCAGTTCCAGTCCAGGATTGGCAAATCTATCTTCCAATTTAAGGGTGTTAGGAAAGGCTAGAAAAGATTCTGCTAGACTTGGCTAAATTCACATACATTAAAGAAAGAAATAAAACCCTAGCAACTCACTCCAGCCTAGTAATGTTCTCACCATTAGAAAGACCTTCTTATTACTGTGTATGCCCTGATTCTTATTGCAGGTTGTGTCTATTGAGTAGTTATGGCATTACAGAGTGGCTCTGAAATGGAAGTCCACTTCTTTATGTTAAGCTGAAAGGGGAGAGATTACCTACATGTAAACTACAGCCTAATAATAATAAAAAGAAGAACATTCAATATTTATACAGTGTGTTTATATACCATTATTTCTACATTAACTCATTAAACCCTTATAATTTTAATGATTGGATTCTTTCATGATCTCCGTTTTACAAGTGAAGAAACTGAGGTACAAAGCAATTAAGTAACTTGCCCAAATTTGCACAACATGTAAAAAGCCAGAATTCCAACTGAGAGATCTAACTCTAGAGAACATGGTTTTGGTGACCAAATATTACAAGCTGTTATATGAAAAATATGCACAAGTTAAGGACTTCAGGTCTAAAATACCAAAAGCAATGGCAACGAAAGCCAAAATTGACAAATGGGATCTAATTAAACTAAAGAGCTTCTGCACAGCAAAAGAAGCTACCATCAGAGTGAACAGGCAACCCATAGAATGGGAGAAAATTTTTCAATCTACTCATCTGACAAAGGGCTAATATCCAGAACCTACAAAGAACTCAAACAAATTTACAAGAAAAAAACAACCCCATCAAAAAGTGGGCAAAGGATATGGACACTTCTCAAAAGAAGACATCTATGCAGCCAACAGACACATGAAAAAATGCTCATCATCACTCGCCATCAGAGAAATGCAAATCAAAACCACAAGGAGATACCATCTCACACCAATTAGAATGGCAATCATTAAAAAGTCAGGAAACAACAGGTGCTGGAGAGGATGTGGAGAAATAGGAACACTTTTACACTGTTGGTGGGACTGTAAACTAGTTCCACCATTGTGGAAGACAGTGTGGCGATTCCTCAAGGATCTGGAACTAGAAATACCATTTGACCCAGCCATCTCATTACTGGGGATATACCCAAAGGATTAGAAATCATGCTGCTATAAAGACACATGCACACATATGTTTATTGTGGCACTATTCACAATAGCAGAGACTTGGAATCAACCCAAATGTTCATCAATGACAGACTGGATTAAGAAAATGTGGCACATATACACCACAGAATATTATGCAGCCATAAAAAAGGATGAGTTCATGTCGTTTGTAGGGACATTCATGAAGCTGGAAACCATAATTCTCAGCAAACTATCGCAAGAACAGAAAACCAAACACCTCATGTTCTCACTCATAGTTGGGAATTGAACAATGAGAACACTTGGACACAGGAAGAGGAACATTACACACCAAGGCCTATTGTGGGGAGGGGGGATTGGAGAGGGATAGCATTGGGAGATATACCTGATGTAAATGACGAGTTAATGGGTGCAGCACACCAACATGGCACATGTATACATATGTAACAAACCTGCACATTGTGCACATGTACCCTAGAACATAAAGTATAATAAAAAAATCAGGGTAGAGAATAAAATAAAATTATATCTTATTGTTTTCAAAAAAAGACAAATATGCACAAGTTATTCTCAGACAAGAAAATCAGCCAAGGAAGGAGGCTGAGTGGTCCATTTGACCTTGACAATAAAAATGACAAGTATCTGTCATCTTGTGTGGTAAAAGCTAGAATGTGTTCACCATGGGGAGATAGATAGGTGCTTAGAGGGAAGGAGGCAGTTTGGTACTCCCCTTGAAGACAGTGTGCAGTTACTGGGGATCAGCAACTTGTATTTCAGGACCTGGTCTACTATGTTTCTTTGTATGTTCTTATTTCCTTTATTTCTTATTCCCTCTTAGCATTTTGGAGGAGTAGGTTTTTAAATAGTAGCCTTTTTCATCTGGACTAATGGAAAGCAAGTAAAGCAGGATTTTTTTTTTTTTTTTGCCTTCATGTAGGCTCCTGCGGTTCTACATCAGTCACCATGGATGCTCCACCTCATCTGCTAGCCTTATCTGAGTGTACCTGCTACCAGAGAAGATGGTGCCTGGCATTCCATCACAGCTTCCCAGCACAGATACCTGCTGCTCCCTTCTTCACTGATAGGGCATTCTAGTGACATCAAAGGAACTTGCTCCATGCAACGAGTTACAATCTGGATGGTCAGGGAATTTAATTCCTCCAGGCTAGCTCTGGGCCCACGGGGATGAGAGTCACTGGGAAAATGCCCCAGCCTCTCTTGACTTGTGAGTGAATTTGGAGGTGTATTTCACAGTTTTCTAGAGGATATCCAGTAGGATGGAGACCAATGTAACTGCAGCAGTAACTTGCTCATTAACACATCCTTTATTGGCTTTTCTCCCTTCTGTGTCTCACTTCCTAATCCCTCATGTATGTTTTCTGGGATTGTCTCCAAATAAACTAACTATGTTCAAGTTCTTGCCCCAGGCTCTGCTTTTGAGGGAAACTAAACTAGAACTTAGAAAATGGGGCACATGTACCCCTGGAGTTGAATGTGGTGGCAGCAGGAAGGTTCAATATGGAGGGCTCCCAGGGAAAACAGAGGGAGGAGACCCTACATCAGATGAGAATCCCCTCTACACTGAGCACTGTCCATCTAGACCTCAGGGATTTTAGAAATCATTGTGTTTTCCTTCACTAAACAGAATAATTCCTTCCCTTCACCCCCTACATACTTTTGTTTTGGTTTTATTAAAGGAATCCATTCCAAGACTGAGGGATTCCACAACTTGCTCGATATTTTAGTCAAACGAGTAACAGAAAAGACCAGCTTCCTGAACATAGACAGCAGCTCTTGCATCATGGCACAGTGAGTCCAGAAAAGAGAATGATACAATTGATAAACCACAGGATCAAAAACTTCCCCAAAGTTCCAGTTCCCTGTGGTTTGGAAACTAAATGAAACGCCTTCCTCCAACGTTGTGGAATCAGAAAGAACCCCGGAGCCAGCTCCCAAGAAATAGAAGTGACAGAACTGTATGGTCTGCCCCTTTCCTTTGTACTAGTCTCTACAGTAGGGGACCAAAAGCCTTGTTAATGCCTGGCTTTCAGAAGTGAGAGGCCTATTTGAAAGTGTCAGGGCAGGGAGGAAGTTAGTGGTAGCCCACTGGGCTTTCAGGGGAGCTACTTTCCCAATTTTCTTTGGGAGATCCTAGTCAAGAAAAATATAACATCTTTATAAATTATCCAGACTCTGTGTTTTTAAAGTATCTGTGACTCAGTTATTTAGTTGAAAAGTTTTAATATCCAGAACACAGGGAATTTTCTATATTGTCAATCCACACTTCATTGTTTTTTTCAGTTCTGGCAACCTCACTGGGACGGGACTTTGACACACTGGAGAGTGTCAAAAGACTAGAAACCATGACGTATGTGGTATATTGCAATATGTTGTGTTTTTCTCGGTGAATAATAATTACACTCTTTCCTCATTCAAGTTTAGACACAATTGAGAAATACAAACAGAGGAGTAAAAACTATTATTTTTATTGTTGACAATACGGGATTAATGGATATGACTTGGACCTGCAGCATCTGTATTTTGGGAGCTACACTTGCAAGGATGGAACCTAGAGGAAAGACATTGACCCAGCCTCTCCGAAGCCCATCTGTATTCTGCCTTGTATCTGTTTAACATCAAGAGCAATGACAGAGAAGTTTCTCTAACCATGCCTCTAGAAGGCAGCACCAGGCCCTGACCGGGTATCACCATATGGAACAAGGAATAGAAGTGAACACATTCATCTCTCTAGCAGGTTAGCCAAAAAGATGGCTGATCAAGGGCTCAGCCTCACATGTTCAGGACTTTATTAATATACCTAGTTAGATAAGGTGCTCCTCAGCCTTTGAGAAGAATAATGAGAAGGGACCAGGAGCAAGGAAAACATTCCTTCTCAATGCCTCTGGAAGGTGAAAATTCCTATTTTGGGCCAGGACAGAAACATGGCAGAGGGAGAAAATGATACTCCTAATAGAATGTGTGTATTTGGGGAAAGAGAAGACTTAGAAGAAGTCACGAGATTTATATTTAAGTATCTGAAGTCCTGTTATAGAAAACAGGGCAGTATCTCGGGTGATGGGTACACCAAAATCTCACAAATCACCACTAAAGAACTTACGCATGTAACCAAATGCCACTTGTTTCCCAAAAACCTGTGGAACTAAAACAATTACAATAAATAAATTTTTAAAAAGGGGGCAGAGTGGATCTTTGGTAGTTTGTTTCACATTGCTGTAAAGGAATATTTGAGGCTGGTACTTTATACAGAATACAGGTTTATTCAGCTCACAGTTCTGCAGGCTGTAGAAGAAGCATAGTGCTGGCATCTGCTTCTGGTTAGGACCTCAGGAAGCTTTCACTTATGGCTACAGGTGAAGGAGGATCAGGCATGTCTCATGGTGAGAGAGGAGTAATAGAAAGAGGAAGAAGATTTGAGGCTCTTCAACAATCAGATAGTGCATGAACTCAAACAGTGAGCATTACCACAAGCACAGCACCAAGCCATTCATGAGGGATCTGCCCCTGTGACCCAAACACCTCTTACTAGGCCCATCTCTAACATTTCAACATGAGATTTGGAGAGGACGAAATATCCAAACCATATCATTCTTCCCCTGACCCTCGAAATTTCATGTTCTTCTCACATTGCAAAATACAATCATCCCTTCCCAATAATCTCCAAAAGTCTTAATTTATTCCAGCATTACTCAAAAGTCCAAAGTCTCACCTGAGACTCAAGGCAATTTCCTTTCACTTATGAAACTGTAAAATCAAAAACAAGTTATTTACTTCTAAGATACAATGGTGGTACAGGCATTGGGTAAAGGGAGAAGCTGGCCAAAAGAGGGGGACAACAGGCTCCATACAAGTGTAAAATCCAGCAGGGCAGACATTAAATCCTAAAACTCCAACGTAACCTTTGACCCCATGTCCCACATCCTGAGCAAACCGTTGTGATGGGTGGGCTCTCAAAACCCTGGGCAGCTCCACGTCTGTGACTTTTCAGGGTGCAGCTTTTGTGACTGCTCTCACAGTTTGGAGTTGAGTCCCTGTGGCTTTTCCAAGATCAGAGTGTAAGATGTCAGTGTCTCTACTATTTTTGGGTTTGGTGGGTAGCAGCCCTTTTCCTACAGCTCAGTTAGGCAGTGCTCTGGTGGGTGCTCTGTGTTGAAGCTCCAACCCCACATTTCTCCTTGGCACTGCCCTAGTAAATTTTCTCTATAGGGGCTTCACCCCTGCAGCAGGCTTCTCCTTGGGCACTCAGGCTTTCCTATATACCCCCTGAAATCTAGGTGGAAGTGACCAAGCTTCTTTCACTCTTGCATTCTGTGCGTTTGCAAACTTAACACCATGTGGAAGCTGTGAAGGCTTATGGCTTGCACCCTCTGGAGAGGCAGTCTGAGCTGTATCTGGGCCCTTTGAACTGATGCAAAGGCTGGAGAAGGGGGGATATGAGAAGCAGTATCCTGAGACTGAGCAGAGCAGTGGGCCTTTGGCCCTGGCCCTCAAAATCATTCTTTCCTCCTAGGCCTCTAGGTTTGTGATGAGGCCATTCAGATCTCTCAAGTGTCTTCACGACCCTTTTTTCGTTGTTTTGATTATTAGCACTTGGCTCTCTTTGCATCATGCAAATATCTCCAGCATGCAGTTGATCCCCAGGCACTTAAATTCTTCTCCTGAAAATCCTTTTTCTTTTTGTACCACAATGCCAGGCTGCAAATTTTCATGCTCTGCTTCCCTTTTAATTGTAAGTTCCAACTTTAAGTCATTTTTTTGCTCCTAATCTGATCATAAGCTGTTAAAAGTGGCTATGCCTGAACACTTTGCTGCTTGGAAATTTCCTCCAGACACCCCAACTTATCCTAAGGTATTTCTCCAGATGCCCTAAGTTGTCACTCTTAAGTTCCACCTTCCACAAAGCTCTAAGACATGGATATAATGCAGTCACACTCTTCGCTCAGGTGTAAGAAGAGTGACCTTTACTCTGATTCCCAATAACTTCCTCATCTCCACTGACGACCTCATCAGCCTGGTCTTTACTGTCCATATTTTTACCAGCATTTTGGTCACAACCACTTAACCAGTCTCTAGCAAGTTCCAAACTTTCCTTCTCCTTCCTGTCTTCTTCTAAGCCCTCCAAACTCTTCCAATATCTACCTGTTACCCATTCCAAAGCCACTTGTGCATTTTCAGGTGTCTTTATACCAGTGGCCCACTCCTCCTCAATACCAACTTTTTTTTTTTTTTTTTTTTAGACGGAGTCTTGCCCTGTCACCAGGCTGGAGTGCAGTGTCACGATCTTGGCTCACTGCAACCTCTGCTTCCTGGCTTCAAGAGATTCTCCTGCCTCAGTCTCCCAAGTAGCTGGGATTATAGGCACACACCAGAATGCCCAGCTAACTTTTGTATTTTTAGTAGAGACGGGGTTTCACCATGTTGGGGTTTCACCACGTTGGCCAGGATGGTCTCGATCTCTTGACCTTGTGATCCGCCCATCTCAGCCTCCCAAAATGCTGGGATTACAGGCATTAGCCACCACGCCTGGCCTCAATACCAACTTTCTGTGGTAGTCTATTTTGTGTAGCTATAAAGGAATACCTGAAGCTGGATAATTTATAAAGAAAAGAAGTTTATTTTGGATTATAGTTTTGCAGGTTATATAAGAAGCACAGTGCTGGCATCTGCTTCTGGTCAGAACGTCAGGAAGCTTTTACTCATGGCTGATGGCAAAGGGAGAGCAGGCATGTCACATGGCGAGAGAGGGAGAAGGGAGAGAAGAAAGCAGTTCCAGGCTCTTTTAAACAATCAGATCTCATGTGAACTCACAAAGTGAAAACTCACTCTTTACTGCAAGGACAGCACTAAACCATTCATGAGGAATCCGCCTCCATGGCTCAAACACCGGGCAACTAGGCCCTGCCTCCAACACTGGAGGTCACATTTCAACATGAGATTTGGACGGGACAAAACATCCTAACCATATTTTTGCTCAAGTACAAAAGTAAATAAAAAAGGAAACATTTTATTACTTCTCATTATTAATTTTCCTTTCCCCCAACAAAAAAAGGCTACCTTAGTAACTGAAAGTTTGCAAGCAAAGATTAGAGATATTTGTAGAAGACATCTAAGTATTCGTTTGGAGTCTGGGAAATTTTTCTATGATCTTTCTAAACTCTGAGATTCTTCGATTCTGTGAAGATTTAGCACAGGTTAATACATGTTTGTCTTTTAAGTAGAATAAAGATTGTTCTAAATGCAGACAATCTTTAAACATACGTATGATAAAAACATGGGGAAAAATAACTGCAGGGTAGCCTAGATAACAAAAAATGCTTCTCCTATTTTTCTACCAAGTTTTTATTTATATAGATAAACCAGCCAACGAAAGAATAACTTTACATCCCTGCCAGTTTTTCTCTAGGTACACACTCCCAGGCAAGGAAAAGAAGACAGTTAAGAATTCAGGGTGTCATGGAAGAAGAGTAAGTCCTAGAGATCTACTATAGTATAGAGTGCCCATAGTTAACAAGTACTTAAAAGCTGCTAAAAGGGTAGATATGATGTTAAGTATTCTTATCACACACACATAATACAAAAAGATCATTGGTAGAAAATACAGTCAGAAACTAAAAAAAACCAAAAAACCAAAAAACAAAAAACATCCTGGGGAATATACATTCCGACAATCAGCCTAAATATGAGATAAAATATATGTGAACAGTGACACCATTTTCATTTGACTCATCCACTCTGTCCAGAAAAACACTGAAATGGTTCACTGTGTTCTTTAACACATCTGCTTTCTCTAACAAATAATTGGTCAAAGCCTATATTCATATTGGGAGACACCAGGAAAAGTCCCTGCTTAAAACTGCTTATCTTACGCATTGCTAACAAATTCTTCCCTGAGAACTTATTCCTATCAGAATGAAAATATCACTGGAAGGAAAAAAAAATTGGAAAATCAAGGGAGCTGTATTTGCAGGGCTTCTTACAAAATGGCCCTTAAAGATAGCCCTGTAAGGGGATCAAGGACATATATATTGCTAGGTTGCTAAAATTAAGCTCTGGTAATGAATTAGGCCATAGAAGCTAAAATCCAGCAGCATTTGCTCAGGGACAAAACAGAAGTAATTCTATTGTCACCATACTTCCCTTCCTGTTGTGGATATCCATTTTCTTTATCTTCTAGCATATCTAGGCATTATTTGTCACTTATAAATTCCTCTTCCTTTTCTCTATTTTTGTCTCACATTATATGTTTTTGACTATGAGCTCACTGAAGCAGGGAGCAAGTTTTATGCTTCTATGCTTCTGAGAAGTTGAGTAGCCACGTGGAAAGATCATGAACTTTCAAGTTGGACTGAACTTGTTTTGAATCTCACTTAGTCATTTGGAAGCTCAATTTCCTTCTCTGCAAGAGCTTCTGGCAAACCATTGTATCTAGATCTGTGATCCAGTGGTTAGTACAATGCTGGGAGTTCACTAGATTCTTCATAGGTGTTTATTGAATGATTGGCAACTCACTTGGGAGTACCCAGGATTGGCCTGAGGTGTTGGGAAAGGGATGAGAAGAAGAAAGTGAAAAGCAATTATGTGGCAAAGGACACGAAGACTCCTGCATTGGCTTTGATCGCCGACTTACTTAATGTGGCCCTGAAGTTCGTATTGAGTTAGAATTTTTGATTCTCATTTCCTACCTGGAGACAGCCAAGTAAGACAGCTACTGTGTGTTTACACATGGGAAGGAAGCTTTCCTGTCCTTCTCCAGTGAGCTAGCTTCCATTCAGTAGGTTAACAGCTTCAAATATCTTTTCCCTGTCTGTACAATAAATGACTAGCTGGTATCAGAACTTGAATTGAGTGTAAAATTCACCCCAGAAAAACTTCTGTCAGTCAAGACCTGACTTAAATTATAACATTCTTGATGGCAAACAACTTACTTTGCCCCAGGTCTAGCTCAATACATTTTACTTCAAGTAATAGAAAAAATCAACTTCAAATGGCTTAAACATTGGGGAACCTTTATTGTCTCACGCGAGAGTCGGATGATATGGAAGTTTTGGGATTGACATATTCAGTAGCTCAACAGCATTGTCAAAGACTCAAGTGCTTCCTTCTTTCTCCTTGGCCATTGCCAGCATGTTGGCTTGTCCTTAGGCTGATAGATTTTTTTTTTTTTTTTTTTGAGGTGAAGTCTCACTCTGTCACCCAGCCTGGAGGGCCATGGCGCAATCTCAGCTCACTGCAACCTCCAGCTCCTGTGTTCAAGTGATTCTCCTGCCTCAGCTTCTCAAGTAGCTGGGGTTGCAGGCATGAGCCACCACACTCAGCTTATTTTTACATTTTTAGCAGAGACGGGGTTTCACCATGTTGGCCAGGTTGATCTCAAACTCCTGACCTTGGGTGATCTGCCCGCCTCAGCCTCAGCCTTCCAAAGTGCTGGGATTACAGGCATGAGCCACCACGCCCGGCCAGGCTGATTGTTCTTGTAGTTTCAGTAAGGCCATGTGTGCTTTTACCAAGTGCTATGCTGACCAAGCACAATTCATGAGCAATCAAAATGCAACTGCTTTGTCTTTCCAACCCTCTGCCCCTTAGAACCTTATTCAATGCAGGTAATTTCTGCCATTCTCTAGATGAAGCCTCCAAAAGGTTCATAAATTTCTACTCACTCTTAGTTAATAGACAAGCCTACAATCATGTTAAGCTGCAAACACAACCTTGATTCGATAATATGAATGTTGAGTAGAGGATATTATCCAAAACTCTGAACTTGATTTAACATAAGATTTTCTCCTCCTGCTGTCCCCCACCTTATGTTAGCTCCAGGCTGGAAGCTCACAGTGAGAAAAGTCAAGAGGGAGGTGGGATGTGGTGGCAGTGGTCCATGGTCGGCCCTGTGGGGAGGGTATTTCATCACTGGCATTGTTTAGAATTGTCAATGCACAGTGATCATGAAAAACAGACTGAGACTGATTTTAGTTAGTATTACTACTGTTCCAAAATTCTCCAAAAATGTTGCAGGCCTTGTTTTCCTGCTTCCTTAGTGTGCCGCTCCCGTGGACCCTCTTATAGTTCACTTCTGGGAGAAGGGAGTGTTGACCACCCTCCCTGCTTGCTAGCCAGGGAGTGGCTCACACAGGAGTGGTGGGGGATAGGAAAGCTCTGACATCTATTTATCTGTTTGTACATGTATCTATTACTTTTATTTATTTCTTAGTGTTGTTTAAAACTAACTAACCCAGGGCACTTTTGTGGGCTCATAGGACACTTTCATCCATGGGACCACTCACCTGCAGTTTTTTTTTTTTTTTTAATTATACTTTAAGTTCTGGGGTACATGTGCGCAACATGCAGGTTACATAGGTATATATGTGCCATGTTGGTTTGCTGCACCCATCAAGTCATCATTTACATTAGGTATTTCTCTTAATGCTATCCCTCCCCCAGCTCCCCATCCTCTGATAGGCCCCAGTGTGTGATGCTCCCATCCCTGTGACCATGTGTTCTCATCGTTCAACTCCCACTTATAAGTAAGAACATGTGGTGTTTGGTTTTCTCTTCTTGTTTTACTTTGCTGAGAATGATGGTTTCCCATTTCATCCATGTCCCTGCAAAGGACGTGAACTCATCTTTTTTAATGGCTGCATAATATTCCATGGTGTATATGTGCCACATTTTCTTTATCCAGTCTATCATTGATGGGCACTTGGGTTGGTTCCAAGACTTTGCTATTGTGAACAGTGCTATAATAAGCATACATATGCATGTGTCTTTATAGTAGAATGATTTATAATCCTTTGGGTATATACCCAGTAATGGGATTGCTGTTTTCTTAATGTGGGTAGATGTATCTCTTTTTTTTGATGGTCAGTCACAACTCCTTCCTTAGCTCCAGGAGTCTAAGGTTCACTTTTAGGGTGTTTCTGTTGGAGTTCCTCTGACCCTCAAGGTGCTGTGTGATGACCCGGTGCTCTCTCTCCTCTGCATAGTGCATGGCTAGTATTTGAGAATCATGTGTCATTCATTCTGGCAAACTCTGGGAGTACAGGCCAGTCTCAAAGTATCAGCTCTGTCCTGGCTCTGCTGGACCTGTTAGTCCTTCTCAGATCCTCTAGAGCTGGGGTCGCCAACCCCTGGGCCACAGACTGTCCCTGGCCTGTTGGGAACTGGGCCACACTGCAGGAGGTGAGTAAAGGGCCAGTGAGAATTACCGCCTGAGTTCCACCTCCTGTCAGATCAGTGGTGGCACTGGATTCTCATAGGAGTGTGAACCCTATTGTGAACTGTTCGTGCAAGGGATCTAGGTTGTGTGCTCCCTGTGAGAATCTAATGTCTGATGGTCTGAGGTAGAACAGTTTCATCTCAAAACCAGGCTCTCAAACCATCCCGGTTCATGATAAAAATTGTCTTCCATGAAACAGTTCCCTGGTGCTAAAAAGGCTGAGGACCACTGCTCCAGAGGCAAGAGACAAACCTAACTCTACAACTTCTTCCAAATTCAGGGACAGTGCAGGAAGCCCAGCCTCTCCAGGCTTAAGCAGTCAATACTCCTCCCTCCCTGTTTCCTCTGGAGGAAGAGGAGACTGCAGCATGGTAACAATTCTCTCTAATGAAATACCATCTCCAAAATACTCCTTTCCCTTCGCATCTTACCCCTAGAGCTGTGGAGCTGGTTTTTCACTAGGGTCCTTTGGAAATGCCGCATAAAGGATTTTCAGCTCACCTTTGCTGCATATCTGCTCTGTATCCTCCTGGTATCTCAGTCACAGATGAGGCAGGGATAGTCTTATTTTAACATCCAGTTACACAGACACGGCAGTATCCAACAGAAGAACAAGAGACAGTTTTCCTTTTGTCTGGAAAATTCTTTCTAGTTATCCAAGAATACTTTCTCTCATGTCCTTTTTGTCAGGACTTGGTCCCAAAATAAATACCTTGCCAGGAGAATGGTAGTAACAAGAGTGCCTTAGACTAGTCAATATTCATTCTTGAGCCAGAGATAAGGTTACCTTCTGGAGCACATGGTCATGGTGGAGAAATGAAATGCAGGACCAAATTCGGAGGACAGGTACCCAGTGACATCTGCTAATTGAGCATGCAGTATCTGTCAAATGATAATGACTTTGGAAAGCTCAGAGTAAAGGATGTCTGCCAATAAATTCAATCTACCCTAAAAATCATTAGGCTTTTGGAGATGAATGACAGGGTTGGAGAAAGTATGGATGGGACTGCACAGATGGCTCCAATCAGAATGAAGATAGGCTGGTGATGAAAGGTACTCGTGAAATAGGATCTTTGGGGCTGTCAGAATTCTTATGGTTTCCTTCCTGCCTATGAATAGCCATCAGGGAAGGTCCATCTCGCTGTGGGCTTTTCCTCTCTGGGGGATCCTTCCACTGCTGGAGTTTGGTCAGGCATTAAAGACCTCATTTTGGCCAGCTGGAGTGTGCTTTTTCCTTGGTTGCCCTGTGGACAACCCAAGGCCTTTCAGATGAACTTATGAACTCTTGCTCTGTTTCATGTGTAGGGAGGGCTTGGGGGAGTGCAGGCTGCTACCCACCATGCCTTGGGCCCTTCTGCCAGGCCCCTTTTCTGTCCTGACCCTGTGAGATCTTGCAGTCTGCTTCCCACTGTCAATCAGGCTGAATCGTGTCAAATTATGCAGTGCTACACTCAGCCACAAGAGCCGGGTTGAGACCTACAAATTCATTTACACATGCAACTTAAGCCAAGATATTTTTCCCAGGTCTGTAGTGTTGTTGAAAAGAAATGGGGTGCCAAAGGCCAAACAAGTGGAATTGGAGCTTAAAACTATGCCCTTATCTATAAACCTTGTAGTTCTGGGCCACTGTGCTGCCCTGTCTCACTCTGAATTCCTTTGTCCCCTAGATAACAGTTTCTAAAGTACTCCCACCTCCCTTCCAGGAATGTGGAAAATAAAGTTTTATAGGTTGATTTATATTTATTTTATTTTGAACATAACATACATTACCTCAATATCTCCTTTCCATAGCTTTATCAGTAATTCATATAAAATAATGATAAATGAGATTATCAGTAATTCCAGACTTTGTCAAGTTCTTTGCAGAATTAACTATAATTTTATTTTAAGGCACCATTTGGAAGGGCAAGAGATGCATTTTGGACACATAAGGAAGATGTTAAGAAGCACTCAACATAGTATACATGTGTGCTTATATATGTTTATATGTATAAATAAAATATACAGAGATATACAAATATTTCATAATTATAGATATATGCCATATTAATTCAGGTTGAACAGTAATAGTAGGAAGGTAATGCTTGCTCAGGTGTTGAAAAATTTTCACAGTGCATCCCTTGAGCCTATTCGCTATGAGCCCTGATTATACCACGTTTTTCTTGGAAAGGCAGGGAGGGCTCAGTCGTGGAAGGAAGTGAAAACAGGATCTGATGACTAGAAGAGCTTGCTGCCTACTGATTTACACCCGGAATCTTAAAGCACTGAAAGTTGGGGTTCTTATCTTGGCTGTCCCTCTGCCAAATCCAACATTTTTTTCTTTTTTGGAGGGCAGATCAGATATAATTTCACCTTTGTAGCACCCCAAAGTGTATTCCTTTGAGGAAATTAATTGTGGAGCTAATTATGGTGCATTCTTAGTTCTGGTTTTCTGCATGGCTGAAGGCTCCTCTCCCTAAAGAGCCCTCAGACTCTTGGAGTTTTCCTACTTGCTCTAAACACTGTGTAATTTACATGTTCCTGTAGCCAATACTAATGAGAGCTAATATTTACCTGGTGCTTATGTGCTTATCTACTGTTCTATGTGATTTTAATCTATGTACAAGTAATCACTGTCTCCACTTTATAGCCGAGGGAACAGAGGCATAGAAGCTAAAGTGATTTTCTCAAGGTCCCACAGCTGGTAAGACATGGACCCAGAATTTGGGCTCAGGCTGTGTCTGGTTTGAGGTCCAAGCTCACAGCAACTCTGCTATTCTGTTTTATCTTTGCCTTCTAGGGAATACAGGCAAGGTGGAGATGGAGACAAACTTGGTGCTTAATAAGAAGCTATGGAATTAAAGAAAAGACAGCATACAGCATTCAGCTCACGTTCACGGTGTTCCTCCTCTGTATTCTACCAGTGGCTCAGGTGCAACTGAGGCAGGTGTAGTGTAATCTTAGCATTCTGTTAAATAGACATAACCATATCTAACAGAAGAATAGAAACACTCTAAGATTCTGGAGAACCGGAATAGGAACAGCTCCAGTCTACAGCTCCCAGTGTGAGTGATGCAGAAGACGGGAGATTTCTGCATTTCCAACCGAGGTACTGGGTTCATCTCACTGGCGCTTGTTGAACAGTGGGTGCAGGACAGTGGGTACAGCCCACCAAGTGTGAGCCAAAGCAGGGCAAGGCATCGCCTCACCCAGGAAGCACAGGGGGTCAGGGGATTCCCTTTTCTAGCCAAGGGAAGCTGTGACAGAGAGCACCTGGAAAATCGGGTCACTCTCACCCTGATACTGCACTTTTCCAATGGTCTTAGCAAATGGCACACCGGGAGATTATATCCTGTGCCTGGCTTGGAGGGTCCCATGCCCACGGAGCCTCGCTTATTGCTGGCATAGCAGTCTGAGATCGAACTGCAAGGTGGCAGTGAGGCTGGGGGAGGGGCGCCTGCCACTGCTAAGGCTTGAGTAGGTAAACAAAGCAGCCTGGAAGCTTGAACTGGGTGGAGCCCACCTTAGCTCAAGGAGGCCTGCCTGCCTCTGTAGACTCCACCTTTGGGGGCAGGGTATAGCTGAACAAAAGGCAGCAGAAACCTCTGCAGACTTAAATGTCCCTGTCTGACAGCTCTGAAGAGAGTAGTGGTTCTCCCAGCATAGAGTTTGAGATCTGAGAATGGACAGACTGCCTCCTCAAGTGGGTCCCTGACCCCTGAGTAGCCTAACTGGGAGGCATCCCCCAGTAGGGGCAGACTGATACCTCACATGGCTGGGTACCCCTCTGAGATGAAGTTTCCAGAAGACCGATCAGGCAGCAACATTTGCTGTTCAGCAATATTCACTCTTCTGCAGCCTCCGCTGCTGATACCCAGGCAAACAGGGTCTGGATGGACTTCCAGCAAACTCCAACAGACCTGCAGCTGAGGGTCCTGACTGTTAGAAGGAAAACTAACAAACAGAAAGGACATCCACACCAAAATCCCATCTGTATGTCACCATCATCAAAGACCAAAGGTAGATAAAACCACAAAGATGGGGAAAAAACAGAGCAGAAAAGCTGAAAATTCTAAAAATCGGAGCGCCTCTCCCCCTCCAAAGGAATGTAGCTCCTCACCAGCAACAGAACAAAGCTGGATGGAGAATGACTTTGACAAGTTGAAAGAAGAAGGCTTCAGACGACCAAACTTTTCTGAGCTAAAGAAGGAAGTTTGAACCCATTGCAAAAAAGCTAAAACCCGGAAAAAAGATTAGATGAATGGCTAATTAGAATAACCAGTGTAGAGAAGTCTTTAAATGACCTGATGGAGCTGAAAACCATGGCACAAGAACTACATGACAAATGCACAAGCTTCAGTAACTGACTCAATCAACTGGAAGAAAGGATATCAGTGACTGAAGATCAAATGAATGAAATGAAGCAAGAAGAAAAGTTTAGAGAAGAAAGAGTAAAAAGAAACAAACAAAGCCTCCAAGAAATATGGGACTATGTGAAAAGACCAAATCTACATCTGATTGGTGTACCTGAAAGTGATGGGGAGAA
>NW_012117588.1:2013853-2014428 GCF_000951035.1 Colobus angolensis palliatus | reverse complement strand
GGAAAACAAAAAAAAGGCAGGGGTTGCAATCCTAGTCTCTGATAAAACAGACTTTAAACCAACAAAGATCAAAAGAGATAAATAAGGTCATTACATAATGGTAAAGGGATCAATTCAACAAGAAGAGTTAACTATCCTAAATATATATATACCCAATACGGGAGCATCCAGATTCATAAAGCAAGTCCTTAGAGACCTACAAAGAGACTTAGACTCTCACACAACAATAATGGGAGACTAACATCCCACTGTCAACATTAGACAGACCAACGAGACAGAAAGTTAAAAAGCATATCCAGGAATTGAACTCAGCTCTGCACCAAGTGGACCTAATAGACATCTACAGAACTCTCCATTCCAAATCAACAGAATATACATTCTTCTCAGCACCACATCACACTTACTCCAAAACTGACTATATAGTTGGAAGGAAAGCACTCCTCAGCTAATGTAAAAGAAGAGAAATTATAACAAACTGTCTCTCAGACCACAGTGCAATCAAACTTGAACTCAGATTAAGAAACTCACTAAAAACCACTCAACTACATGGAAACTGAGTAACCTGCTCCTGAATG
>NW_012117588.1:2011427-2012615 GCF_000951035.1 Colobus angolensis palliatus | reverse complement strand
CAAATCAATAAACGTAATCCAGCATATAAACAGAACAAAGGCAAAAACCACATGATTATCTCAATAGATGCAGAAAAGACCTTTGACAAAATTCAACAGCCCTTCATGCTAAAAACTCTCAATAAATTACGTATTGATGGGATGTATCTCAAAATAATAAGAGTTATTTATCACAAACCCACAGCCAATATCATCCTGAATGGGCAAAAACTGGAAGCATAACCTTTGAAAACTGCTATAAGACAGGGATGCCCTCTCTCACCACTCCTATTCAACATAGTGTTGGAAGTGTTGGCCAGGGCAATCAGTCAGGAGAAAGAAATAAAAGGTATTCAGTTAGGAAAAGAGGAAGTCAAATTGTCTGTGTTTGCAGATGACATGATTGTATATTTAGAAAACCCCGTCATCTCAGCCCAGAATCTCCTTAAGGTGATAAGCAATTTCAGCAAAGTCTCAGTATACAAAATCAGTGTGCAAAAATCACAAGCATTCTTATACACCAACAACAGATAAACAGAGAGCCAAATCATGAGTGAACTCCCATTCGCAATTGTTTCAAAGAGAATAAAATACCTAGGAATCCAACTTAGAAGGGATGTGAAGGACCTCTTCAAGGAGAACTACAAACCACTGCTCAACAAAATAAAAGAGGACACAAAGTAATGGAAGAACATTCCATGCTCATGGATAGGAAGAATCAATTGTGAAAATGGCCATGCTGCCCAAGGTAATTTATAGATTCAATGCCGTCCCCATCAAACTACCAATGGCTTTCTTCACAGAATTGGAAAAAACTACTTTAAAGTTCATATGGAACCATAAAAGAGCCCACACTGACAAGACAATCCTAAGCCAAAAGAACAAAGCTGGAGGCATCATGCTTCCTGACTTCAAACTATACTACAAAGCTACAGTAACCAAAACAGCATGGTACTGGTACCAAAACAGAGATATAGACCAATGGAACAGAACAGAGCACTCAGAAATAATACCACCCATCTACAACCATGTGATCTTTGACAAACCTGACAAAAACAAGATGTGGGGAAAGGATTCCCTATTTAATAAATAGTGCTGGGAAAACTGGCTAACCATATGTAGAAAGCTGAAACTGGTTCCTTTCCTTACACATTATACCAAAATTAATTCAAGATGGATTAAAGACTTAAATGTTAGACCTAAAACCAT
>NW_012117588.1:1989594-2010467 GCF_000951035.1 Colobus angolensis palliatus | reverse complement strand
TGCAGGGACAAAAAACCAAACACCTCATGTTCTCACTCATAGGTGGGAATTGAACAATGCAAATAGTTGGACACAGGAAGGGGAACATCACACACCAGGGCCTGTCATGGGGTGGGGGGACAGGGGAGGGATAGCATTGGGAGATATACCTAATGTAAATGACGAGTTAGTGGGTGCAGCACACCGACATGGCACATGTGTACATATGTAACAAACCTGCACGATGTGCACATGTACCCTAGAACTTAAAGTATAGTAATAATAATAATAATAAAAAGATTCTGGAGACCCCTTCCCAGTCAACCAGAGTTACCTGGTGAGCTATACATAGAGTAGTTATTCTAAAATGGCATCACTGGGTATCTTAGTCTGTTCAGGCTGCTATCACAAATTGCTGTAGACTGGGAGGTTTTAACAACAGAAATGTATTTCTCATAGCTCTGGGGACTGGGAAGTCTGAGATGAGCATGCAGGTTCTGGTGAAGTTTCACTTCCTGGTTTGCAGTTGGCTGGCATCTTGCTGTATCCTCCACATGGTGGAGAGCAGAGAGAGAGAGGAAGCAAGTTCCCTCATGTCTGTTTGTAAGGACACTAATCCCATCATGAGGGCTCCATGCTCGTGTTCTCATCTAACCCAAATCACCTCCTCAAAACCCCACCTCCAAATATCATCACATTGGAGGGTAGAGCTTCAACATATGGTTTTGGGGTGAACATGGACATTCAAACATGGATATTCAAACCGGAACATGGACATGGCTTGAGCTGTGTAGCTAAGCTAAGGTTCTTGTTATTGAGGTCTGCTCATATGATAAGCATGTCTCTATAGCAGCTGTTGTCTGGGTGTACATGGGGAGCAGGTGGAGGAGGAGGATAGTAAGGTAGAGGATTAGTGTAAGAGACATTTAAAAAGAATACAATCAGGAATCAGGGAGAAGCTTTCTATTCTGACCCCTTCCTCTGCTCCCAGAAAAAGCCTTCCTGTTAGTCAGCCAAATTACTTCCCTATGTCCTCTGAGTGTGCACTGCCCTGCTCCTGAGTACTCACGTGCTCCCTCAACTGGTCATCTCTTTCCCTTCCTCTGCATCTGAGGAAATCATCCACAATCTTTAGGAGCTACTTAGAATTCCATCTCATGTACATCGTCTTTCCTGAGCACTCCCCTTACTAAACTGTTCACAATGGATGGGCCTCAGCAGAACAGAGTCCACGTTCACATCTGGGCGCTGGTGATGAGGCATAAAGACTTATTGGCAATCCAGAAGGCAGTGTCTAGGTCAGACTACAGGCTACAAGAGTTGTCTGGAGCTGAGCTTGAAATCTGGTGATGTCAAGTGATACCCATGTTAGGGCCAGAGAGTCAAACAGGCAATGTGAGCAAGACCAGCAGGACATCAGAAGCAACTGCTCAAGTCGAGTTACGCCCCGGTTATAGATATTACCTTGGGGACACCGGATACATAATCTCTCCCCTTCAAATTTTACTAGTATACATGCTTAGCGTCATTATTCACTTGCTATTTGATCATGTATACCTTTGTACTGCTGGTAAATGCTTCCTGTGTGCATTTTGAGACCATCACATGTATATATAACAATATATACATTATATATAGTCCTCAGAGAAATATGTGTATATGGAAAATATCTATATATGTGCACACATCTTTCTAGTGCATGTGACTGTGCTATATACATCTGCTAGCCACACCAGAAATATCCATTGGATGAATGAATCACCGCAGTCCTGTCTGTTAGGGGTTGGATTGTGTCCCTCACAAAAAGGTATATTGGAGTCCTAGCCCCCAAGTACCTCAGGATGTGATGTTATTTGTAGACAGGGCATTTAGAGAGGTAATCAAGTTACAGTGAAGTTCTTGTGGTGGGCTACAATCCAATATGACTGGTGTCCTTTTACAAAAAGGAGAAATGTGGACACAGACAGACATACCTAGAGAGAAGATGTTGTGAAGAGACATAGGGAGAAAATGGCCATCTACAAGTCAAGGAGAGAGGCCTGCCTGGGACAGATCTTTCCCTCACAGCGCTCAGAAAGTACCAATCTTGCCAGGACCTTAATTTTGGGCTTCTAGCCTTCAAACTGTGAGACAATACATTTCTGTTGCTTAAGCCATCCAGTTTATGGTACTTTTTAAATGGTAGCCCTAGCAAAGGAACACATGATCTATTACATATAGAGCACTAGTTCTGTGTGAGGCTCTGCTCTAATCACTTTATAATATTAACTCCTCTAGGCTAATAAAATCTTCATGAGATAGGCACAATAATATTATTATGTTAGGAGAAGAAACTGAGATGCAGAGAAGTACATTGCCCCAGATGCCTCCAATAGTAAGTGGTAGAGTCAGGGTTTGAAACTAGGCAATCTGGCTCGAAATACTCTGAATTACCATACTACCAATAAAGGCCCTTTAACTTAAAGATTGCAAACTGGTGGACTTGACTCATATTCACTCCATATGTGTTGTATTTGACCTTGAGGTAGAAGGCAACCACATCTATCACACCACATGCTCTTGTGTGGGGTGACCTTGTCACTCCCCATCAAAAGATTGAGTCAATTTCTCTGCCTCCATGAGACTGGGTGGGCACTGTGACTGCTATGTCCAATAGAATAGGATGACGGTGATGCTGTGGTTGGTCCAAGCATGGCCCTTCACTGGCTCGGGAGCTTCTACTTTCTATTTCTTGGATGCCGGTTGCCATATAAAATGTACGACTTCTTGAGACCACCATGCTGTGAGGAAGCCAAGAATGTGGAGAGACCCTGGAGGATGAAGCACCGTGCAGACAGAGAGATAGGGGGTTGGAATGGGCGTGCCAAGGAGCAGAGATATAGAGGTGCTGGGTAAGTGGGAAAGAATCCAGCTCACAAGTGGCTCCACCAGCTCCAGCTGCCCCAGTTGATGCCAGGTAGATCGGAACGTGAATCACTAGGCCAAACTCTTCTCTAATTCCTGAATCAAAAGTCATGAGCAGAATAAAATGTTTTTTAAGCCAGCAGTTTTGGGGTTGTTACTGCATAGATAACTAATATACATCTTGACAGTGTTTTAGAATAATTTAATTTGTTGCTAATAGTTATAAACTGGGAGAGGACACACACACACCCACACACACTCCTCTCCACACAAGGATTTTCAGCTTTTCCTGAAGAAGGAAAGAGTTGGCTCTTCCTGCTTAGCCACAGTTGCATGAGATGGAGTGGAGCCACTCTTTAGATGAATCAATGGGGCACGTGCACGCTCTAGAGTTCCCAGAGTCGCCATTGGACCCACTTTCCTTGTTTACATGACCTGCCTGTCCCATCTAGGCATTTGGATTTGTGATGTAGCTTCAGCTGTTTCATTAAAGCTTTCACTCAGTTTGCAACTAGTTAGCAGCGTTCCCCAGTTCGTCCACATAGTCACAGCTGCGCCAGGTGTGGTAGCTTAGGAACCTCTGGCCCTGCTTCCCTTCTTCCGTTTCCTCCGCATGCCATGTCCAGACTCTAGAGGGCTGGGGCAGGCAGCCAGGCCATCACACCTTCTGAAGTTTTTCTTGTTTGCTCGTTCGCGACCACAGGAGGGGTGCTTCTCCAAAATTGAAACTTCATACTGTGCCATTCCTTCATCTCATTTCCAGGCCCCATGCTGCGTGACCGTGTGACACACAGTCATTCTGTGAGAATTGAGAAGGATATTGGCAGTTTGGGAGCTGTTGTTCCTGCTTATGTATGCAAAGAACATAATTGCTAAGTGCATCATCTGCTGTAATTTACACATCCACATATAGCACTGAGCAGGCCATTCTCTTCTTCCACGGGCACCCAGGGTTGAAGTTGCAGACACATTCCAGCCTAGAGAGAAGCTGGCTGTTTTTCAAGGCTTGAGGCAGCCCAGTGGAAGATTGGAACAGTGTGATTTCTAAGACCTCCAAAATGGGACTGGCAGAATTTCTTCTTAGATTATTTAGAATTTTCATAAGGAAGATGAAGGGCCTGTATCTGCAGCATCTCACTCCTTTAATCACTCTTTTTAAATGAGTTTCAGGCCCCTTGGAGGAGTTAGTTGTAATACTAGATCTAGGATTTATAGCTTTGTGCAAGAGATGGTATTAAATAAGGGAATTGACCCTGCTCTCAAGGTACAAACCTTGAAGCAGAACAGCTAAATATCTCTTCAGGTGATTTCACTGGGGAGAAAGGACTTCCCAGAGGCAGATTTGTTCACACGAGTTTAACCAAACCTTAAAGGGGCATTGCTGTGACTTTCTTCCACTCTGGGGTTTGCACTTGTTTCTAAGGTGTACAGGAAGCTTCACCGGTGGGTTATGAAGGGCGAAGGGCCTTTTAGCAGGACACTCAGCTGAGGTCCAGCATTCGCCTAATCCACTTTAATAGCACTGCCGAGGTGGCCCTGGTTGTACCTCAGAGTGAAGTTTCTTCCAAACGCTACACGCAGGACCAGCACTGCACCCAAAGTTGTGAAGGGTACCTAGTAATAGAAGCTATCAGTTCTGCTCTCTACGAGATTATATTTTAAGCTTACATTTTAGAAAAGGAGACAGCACTAACACATATGAAACAATTATTTTAGAGGACTGGGGAAGAGAATGTTAAGAAACTCCTATCCAGGCATTACAATAGACTCTGGGATCAGACTGCCTGGGGCTGAATCTCAGCTCAGCCATTGACAAGCAGCATGGTCTGGGGCATTTTATATAATTCTTCTGCCTCGGTTTTCTCATTTGTAAAATGAGTATAATAAGAGTATATCTGTGGCTGGGTATAGTGGCTTACATGTGTAATCCCAGCACTTTGGGAGGCCGAAGTGGGCGGATCACCTGAGGTCAGGAGTTCAAGACCATCCTGGCCAACATGGTGAAACCCCCCTCTCTACTGAAAATACAAAAATTAGCTGGGCGTGGTGGCGCATGCCTGTAATCCCAGCTACTTGGGAGGTGAATCTCTCGAACTTGGGAGGCGGAGGTTGCAGTGAGCTGAGATCACGCCACTGCACTCCAGCCTGGGCAACAGAGATGCTATAAAAAAAAAAAAAAAAAAAGAGTTCAGTGTCACTGTAGAAGTTAATGGACTTAAACAGGAATGGCTAAAAACAGTGCCTGGCACTTGGTGAGAATGTAATGAAAGTTAACGCTCAGTATTTTGTCTGTAATTCTGTATCATGTGAATGTTCTTTCTACTCCTTGAAGTTTCTTCACTAGATGTCAGAACAGCACCCCTTGTTACCAGGCCCCTGCTAGCTATTAAGTTATTTTCCTAGTTGTAAAGGGCAATGGAGTAGACTTGGCCTTTGAACTCAGTGGCACTGCACCACCATTTTCCAGCCATTTTACTTCAGGGCAAAAGGTGAAACTTTTCCATGCCTCAATTTCTTCATTTGGAATGAGGACAAGAGTAGCTACCTCAAAGGATTTTTATGAATTGAATTATACCTCCCCCAGAGATAAGTTCTAACCTCCAGTCATTGTGAATATGACCTTACTTGGAATAGGGTGGTTGTAGATGTAATTAAGCTAAGATGAGCTTATTAGGGTGGGCCCTAATCCAATATAACTGGTGTCCTTATAAGAGGGAAATTTGGCCACAGACATAGAGGAGACTATCATGTGAAGACACAGACACAGAGGGAAGGCAACCGTGTGAAGATGAAGGCAGCGATTGCCGTTATGCTGCCACAAGTCAAGGAATGGAATTCCTGCACCCAGCAGAAGCTGGAAGAGGCAAGGAAGGATCCTCTTCTAGGGTCATCAGAGAGAACATGGACCTGGCAACGCCTTGAGTTTGAACTTGTGGTCTCCACAACTGTAAGAGACTAAGTTTCTGTTGTTGCTGAGCTACTCAGCTTGTGGTACTTTGTCACTACCATCCTAGGAAACTAATACAAAGATTACGTGTACAACGCACTCATAACCGTGTGTGCCATAGAGCTGGTGTTCAAAAGCAGTTATTCTGAAGGTTACAGAGCAGTGACTACTATGCCCTGAATCTGCTACTGGGGAGGTAGCTTAATGGGCCAAGGGAGAAGAAGAGAGGACTGACTTCTTTGGGATACACATGGATCCTTTAGACGCAAGTTTTCAATGGACAGCTGTTCTATTTATTCAGAGCTTGTGGTATCTCACATGAGGGAAAGCGAAGCCCATGTGGGCCTTCGACCACTAGAGGGCATTTGAAGGACATTAGATCAACAGGAACTGACCTCCTGTGGTCAACCAAAGGCCACACATTCTGTATGATCCACTGTGCAAAAGTAGGACATAAATGACTCAAGCAATGAATTTATTTATTGGCTTATTTTGTCCAGTAGCTAGTCAGGTGGTTGAGTTAGGGATTCTGAGTAGGCAGAGTACAAATATCTCAGGATGTGTCTTGTTATACTCGGCCATAATGATAGCTATTTCCTCATCTGTGTAGGAATAGGCAGGACAAAGAACTCTAGACATACAGAAATAACCTGAAAACAACCAAAGAGAACAATAAGCAAAAGATTTAAACCCAGTTATATGCTCAATTAATAAAACCAAACAAGGCTATTAAACTAGGAAGCCTGAAAATGGACACCCACCACCACAGGCACTTTGGAAAGGTTCAAAGTGCAACTCTTAGACTAGATCCTTGTAATTCCAAATCTGGTAAGGGATTAGGAACTGAATGGGAAAGGTGAGGTTGGGATTAGAGATTTAATTATGTCTCTTTCTCAGTGATTGACATCCTGGATGATCCTTGACAACTCAATCTGTCTGGGCCATAGTTTCGCAGTGTATAAAACAAGGATAATACCAGACATCAGATCAATTTTTCAGAGTTCATTCAGGTCCCCTAATGAAAAGTGCATTATAAACAGAGATTGTAATTATATCTAAGAATGCTTTTTACTCTGAAAGAGCCAGAGGGCTTTTCTGTCTTTGAAGCTTCAATTACAAAAGTTAGAATCTTATGTGTTTGTCAGAAGTGTATAAAAATTTATTCACAATAGGAATCATATAAAAGCAGGTTAATGGTGCTCCAATTCTAAAAGTGGGGCATTACTGACATAAACAAATTACCTGGAATCTTGAGACTTACAGTCTAGTCCTCATTTTTTTTTTTTTTTTTACTATTAACCCTGGGGCCTTGGGCAAGTGATTTCACCTCCCTGTGCCTTAGCCAAAAAATGATGTGGGTGGACTAGAAAAATGTTTTCTAAACTTCAATCATTCCCTTCCTGGTTTTTGTCATATCTGAGAACCATGTACATTATTTTTACTGTAACATTTATATTTAAATATTTGTTTAAGTTAATAAATCATTTACATGGCAATGAGTATTTCCTACGATAGCCTGGTCCTAAATGACCTAAACAATAATATTCATAACATTTCAGGTTTTCATTAAAGGAAAATGAAAAGGGAAAAGTATATTAGGAAAGATAAAATTATTAGAAAAAAGTACTCATTACTTATACACCACCTAAAAGTCATCTCAAGTACCGTGATTAGCACATGTACCAATTTGGGGGAAAAATGGCCTAGATGATCGTGAAGAGTTATTCTAAAGCTATAAGCCTATGAAAGAAATTCAAGTAGATATGAAAGAAACACAAGAGCAGCTGATGATTCTGATAAAATTTGGATCTATGGCATGACAGAGATCCTATAATTTTTTTAGATTAATAGTGTTTTCCCTTGTAGATAGATGCATTAATGCCTGACACTGTTAAGCCAGAAAAAGACTGGCAAAAGCAGTATATAATGGATATTGATGGGGGAATGTTGGGAGAAAATGTCCTTTAAAAAAATTAACTTAAAAGACAGATAGTCAAGGCAGGAGAGGAACTCATTCCACAAAGCCAGGATTTGTGTTGATTGTCACCCAGAATGTTATAGAAAATAAGGATATATTTAGAAAGAAAGTGTTTAAGTCAAAATATTTCATTACTTCTCTCTATTTAGTGGATGGGTAGCTAGTCCTCTATTTGTTTGTTCATTTAACTAGTTATGGTTTTGAACCATTGGCAATGTTCCAGGCCCTGTTCTAGGCACTGGTGATACATTTATGAACAAAATCCTCATTCTTAAAGAGTTCACTCTGTTCGTTTTAGGCAGTGATATCAAGGATGACCTCAGGAGACCACCCTGATATGGTGTGAAGGCCGCTGGACTTGCAGATAAAAGATCTGCGTTCAAGAATCACCTGTGTATTCAAAGTCAGTCATGAGATCTATACCAAGTCATTTTACTTTTCCAAATCTTCATTTTCTCACCTCAAAGTGGGGCTAACGATATTTCACAGATATGGTTAAATTGACAAGATGTACATGAAATGGTCTGGCATGACACAAATAGCAAATGCTACTAGACTGTTAAATTTAAATCTGAGAATCATAGCATCAGAAAAGAATTCATACATAATCTTGCCTCTCCCTTCTCAGAAAGAGAAGAGCTGGAAGAGCTGGAAGCCACAAGAAATTTAAACTGAGGGACACACTATGGAGATTTGGGCTATTGCCCTGTTGTTCCAAAGGGAGATTTTTATTGTTTGACCATACAGTTTAATGTCAAATAAGGTGATTTTACACTTAGATGGAGCTACAATCCAGTGTAACAGTATATAGCTATCTAAAGATATTCCAAAGCCAATCCATAAATGGTTTAGCAATAATTACTCATGTTGGCTAATCATTCCCACTACTCTAGAGTTTAGATGCCTGATGTTTGTCACCTTTGTTATATTTTTGAATACATGGTGTAAGGAGGATAATGTTTGAACAATTACATTCCCACATTTCTATTGCAAGTATAAACTGACACAACCTAAAGCCTGGGCAAGAAAGGACCCTACCCTGGGCTTGTGTTTTGGAGAGCCCTTCTCTGGCTTTCCTCTAGTCACATTTCTCACCTTGGGGCGAGGAGTCCAGGAGTAAAGAGGAAATGCCTACCAGAGTTCTAGCCTCTCCTTTTAGACTACACTCTGAGAACCTGAGACCTTGGAGTTCCCCGTCTAGATGACTGCAGCATTTGAGGTCCTCTTGCTAGGTGTGCTTTCTTCATCAGGTTTCTCTTCCTTAGGGTAGACAATGCTGCTGGCATGCAAAAGCCTAGGCATGAGGGATAACCAAGGAGAGGGGTGGGTAGAGGGCATGGGTGTGATGGCAGGCAGACCGTGGAAATTCAGGTTAGAGTGTCTATACATACATGCAAAAAAGGCCATTCACAGTGTAGGAGAGAACAGGGTGGGGAGGGTGCACCGTGAAGAGTAGAACAGGGTGGAAGAAAAGTGGGGTCAGGCTGTGTGGTTTTATTTCTATTCTTTCCCCAGGTCTTGAAAATATTACTGGTGGACCCAATTTTACTTTTTTTTTTTTTTTTTTTTTTTTTTGTTGCGGGGAGACGGAGCCTTGCTCTGTTGCCCAGGCTGGAGTGCAATGGTGCCATCTCGGCTCACTACAGCCTCTGCCTCCTGGGTTCAAGCGATTCTCCTGCCTCAGCCTCCTGAGTAGCTGGGATTACAGGCACCCACCACCTAACTTTTGTATTTTTAGTAGAGACGGGGTTTCACCATGTTGGCCAGGCTGGTCTCAAACTCCTGACCTCAGGTGATCCGCCTGCCTCGTCCTCCCAAAGTGCCGGGATTACAGGTGTCAGCCGCAGCACCTGGCCCCGATTTTACTCTTGATGAATGTCTGGTTGCTTTTTTTCCTGTTATTTTCTGATGGTTTCCTTTTGGCCATTCACTACTCTCCAGCACATCTATTGAGGGCTGATCTGGGACAGAGAGTAGAGGTTAAACTCAGATCAGATCATTCTTCTATTTGTTCAGTAACTAATGATCTTTGCAACTTGTGAGGCAGCCCTGATAAAAACGTTTCCTAGAATCACAACATCTTAAAATCTGAAGGGACCTCAGGGGTCATTTCTCAAGTCCATGATAGTAAGAAAAATGAAGGCTAGAAGATACAAAGACAGATGGCTAAACACACAATTTGCCTAAAACTTGATCTTAGCCTGTTTTTACAATCTTGTTAGCCTTCAAGGTACATAACCATTAGCCAATGGTACTGAAACATGATTTGTTCTTAGACTAAGGGTACTTGTAGTTATATATCTTTAGGGTTGTATTTGCAGTCACTATATAACAAAGGAGCTTGTGACTATTTTGTAGCTTGCAAGCTTCTGATAGAGACATTATAATTCTTAGTCAATTTCATATGACTATAAAACACTTCCCACAGCCTATTTATTCATTAATTAACAATTTTTTTGAGTACTGACAACCACTCATTTCCCCTAAAAATCCTGTCCTGTGTCTGATTTCCTGTGTGTTCTGTTCTTTGTCCAGGCTAGCATGACACGCTCCTCAAGGATATAACTGTCAATGGCCAGTAAAGATTTCCTAGCTCCCATCCCAGGCAGCATTATTACACCTAACTGCAGTATCTGAACTTTTGAGCATTTCTGAGTTTTTAGACAGAAAGGAAGATCTAGAAAGGGAGATTAAAAGTAACCCAAAGCTTTTGGAATTGTTACAGATATAGAAGCAGCTTGAAGGAAAATGTTGGGTGGCCAAGAAAATCCATCCTTTCTCAGCAGAAAACGAAGCCAGAAAAACCAGAGATCCGGGGGCACTGTTGCTGGGTCAGTCAGCCATGCAGAACAAAGGGGCGCTCTGATTGGAGGGTGTTGCCAGCAGAAAAAAAAGAGCACTCTGATTGGAGGATGGTGACTACGAAACTCAGGATGTAGAAAATTGGATCAAGGCAAACAGAGAACTTCTGCAAAAGAAACCAGCGCAACATTAGGGGCTACAGTCAGTGCAGATGTCGCACAAAAATTATATTCAGGGACAAGGACATTGTGTAGTGCATGAGCTCTCTGTGGGAAGCAAAGAGCCATTGATGAAGAGAAGATGAAAGAATATTGCACGGTGCAGAGGAAGAATGAGGTGCTCCCGTCTCAGTACTGGAGTCCTTTAAAGCATAGGTCAGTTCCACTCTGTGTATAAGGAGGAACCATTTGCATCCCAATATAGGGACCTAGAATATGAGTTCTTAAACTTTTCTCTCTGTGACATACATGATAGATGAAGTGGGGCCCTGCCACCACTTCCTTCTTGCTTCTTCAAAAAGCATGTTAGAATGCACGGAATAGTAATGTTAGTATCCACGTAGCAGGAAGAATTCTGTCCTCTTGTGGGTCAGCACTTATGACAGCTAGGAGGAACACAGGCAGCATTTGGTGAAGTAACTCAAGGCTGAGTAAGACTCAGAGACTCTTTAAGTGTAATATAGAGGAGGCCTATCTTGGGAATGTGGAATGTTTGCTCTACACAAAGATCCCATCTGCTACCCACTCAGCCTCTGTCACACACATACACACACACACCTTCAATGAAAGTATGTACAAGGACATGTCTGATGATCCATGCTTGCTGCAGGGGAGAAAAGAGGAACACAAAAATCTGAGTGTTTGTGGGGATTTGGCAAGAAGAGAACAGAGAACTATGATTATGAGAGGGGTAGCCATGCGAATGTGGGCTGTGGGCCCACAAAATCCAGAGTGGAACATCTATGCCTACTAAGTAGGTGAGCAGGGACAAAATGCACTACATTGTGGACTCTCCATAAATTAGAAGATAGGAGCCAAAGCAAGAGATTTTATAACATTCCCCTGCATTATCAGGGTATGCTTGATTTGCTGATAGTAAGTTTTCTTGTCAATGCAGTTTGCTGTCCCTCCTCTCAAATATGATAGCATAATGATGGATTACATAAAAATGATCATGAATCTAAATTGTTTTTGTATTCGAAAAAGTAAATCATAAACTATGCACTTTTTGTTGTTAACACATTATCTATCACCAACCTCGTAACTTGTGAGGACCCTTCTCTATGTCACATTACTGAGTCTGGCAGAATCAAGATAGAGTAATTGACTTTGAATAATATTGGGACGAAGAAACAATGATCAGAAGCTGTCAAATATTTTTGTGGATTTGGTGTCATGGAAAACTATGGGTCTGCCCCTCCTACTGAATATGCCTAAATTAGAATGCTGTCTATTATCTGAGTAGTTATCAGGAAAAAAAAAAGTGACATGGACACTCCTTTTCATGATTCAGTGCTTTTCCAAGGGGCCAAATCTCTTTTCTGAGTTTTGAAAGGTTAGTCCTGGCATCGAAAATTGAACCAGAGCAGTAAAAAGTTATAATAACTAAAGGCTAAGACAAAAACTGAAAAGATTTAAAGTGATGACAAAAACTGCAATTACATTTACACCAACCTGATAGAATTTTAGTAAACAGTTAATAATTTCTGCTTTATGCAATGCATTTCTGAGGATGAATGAGTCTCTGACCAGTTTTGTGCTGATTGATTGCTTTGGTGTAATTTGGTGATGCTTGCCTGTTTCACTCCTAGTTAGGTGCTAACAAATAAAGTCACCCTTGTTTCAAGCAGAATAATGACATGCTGGTCGTTCTTAGATGTGCAAATATTATATTCTTTTATAAACTAAAGTAATTGGGAAGTGACATATGTCATCAATCTAAATGGTTTTATTGATGTTACACATAGATTTTAGGGTATAAGCTAAGTAGATACTGGATCACTTTGTGAAAATAAACTGGTTCTACCATAAGTTTGCACCTAATAGGTATGGGCTTACTGAAGGATAACAAGGTTGTTACTAACTTCATCCCACTGTTATTTTCCCATAGTACCTTCCCACTATTATTACCTCCTGGAATCTACCTATGGATCAAGGCATCATTCATAATTTGAATGTTTTTGCTGGGAATACAATTTGCAGATACTTTAAATTTCACTACAATACAAAATATGCAATATCTCATGCTGTTTGTGCCTCAAATGCTCTTCTAAGTCAAACATTAAGACAAGCTGGGTGGAAATTGTAGATAATATCGTGTTGCACAGCATTTCCTTTCCCTTTATGTGGCATCTATAAGAATCAGACTCTCCAAATTCCGACTACAGTAAGCATAACTGACTTCTGGGACTCCAGCTGCTGTGTGCAGAGGTCAGGCTTCCTATTGCTGCTCCCAGTTAATGACTGAGTACAGAAAGAATACCAAGGCAGGCCTTTTCTGAAAGACATGAGACTCTTCTGATGGCCAGTCTTGGTTTGAGGAGTCTCTATCAGCCTTGCCCAGCCATTCTTAGTCTGCATAGTGATCTAGGACACTTTTACCCAACGTTTCTTCTTTCTCTCCTTCGCTTGGGGTCAGACTTACCTCAAGGTCTAATGGCTCTCCAGCCCTTTTCTGAATTCTCCCCATTTATTTTTGCTTTACTAATAAAACTTTGTATATTTAACCCAATATTGGCATCTCTTTTGGAGGACTAGGAGTAACCCAGGTGAGGAAACCTATGTGTGCTTTGCAATAAATAGTCCTGGGGCTCAAATGCTTGGAAATGATGTGGAAATCACATGCTGAATATCCAGTGAAAGATGCATTACACATAATATTTATGCATTAACAAGTGAAAGTAAGAATTTGCATGTGTGTTATCTTGCTAGAGCAGAAGTGAAGGTGTTAAGATATCAGAGCCCTCAATAAAGAATAATGCAGGTGTCATATATAGGAAATACTAATGTTATTGGATCTAAATAACTACTTACATCATTCATATTGAGGACAAAACAGCTAGCAAAACACAAAGTATGAGTCAAGGGTCCCAGGGACTTTAAGGGCAGGGTGTATCCAGGTCATAGCATGCCAAGAAGAGGGTAAATAAGAGGAGTGTGAAAAGGCTGGTACATCCGAATCCAAGGAGCTGCTAGCTGGAGCGTGGGTGATCATGCAACTGCATCTGTAGCCAGCATTGCCTGGGCAGTAGCTGTACTGCAGGAACTGTTTTTTAAAATACATTTTTTTTAAATTTTAGAATAGATTTAGATTTATAAAACTATTGCAAAGATAGTACAGCGAGTTCATTTAGACCTCACATCCAGTGTCCCCTATTATCTTACATTAACATGGTACATTTGTCATTGAACCAATACTGATACACTATTATTACCTAAAGCCCATGCTTTATTCGGACTTTCTGAGTTTTTACATAACGTCCATTTTCTGTTCCAAGATCTCATCCAGGATTAAATTTAGTCGTAATGTTTCCTTAGGCTCTTGGCTGTGACAGTTTCTCAGATTTTTTTTTTTTTTTTTTTTTTTTTTCTCTGATGACCTGGACAACGTTGAGGATTACTGGTTAGGGACTTCGTAGAATGTTCGTCAATTAGGAGCTGTTTGTTTTTGTCATGATCAGAATGGGGTAATATGGTAGTATGTTTATGGAAAGAAGACCACAGAGGCCAGTCTCATCACATTACATCCATGGGAGATACTACTGATGTGACTGATCACTGTTGATGTTGACTTGATCACCTGGCTGAGGTGGTGATTTTCAGCTTTCTCCAGTGTAAGATTATTTTTTTTTTAAGTTTTCTTTCTTTTATATAGTAGTGTTTGAAAGAAAGACACTACGCACAATCCATAAAGAGCAGAGAGTGAAATATTTCCATAATTTATTTGAATTTTTTCTGCATAGCAAATGTCTCTACTCCCCTATTTATTTATTCCTTCATTCAGTTACTCATTAATTTTAAATAAATAAATATGGACTCATATTTATTACATTTATTTTATACTTTGGGCTGTAATTGAACATTACTTAATTTGTTTTGTTGCTCAGATTTTTGCAGCTTTGACCACTGGTAGCTCTTTAATTGGCTCCTGTACTCTTTGGCATACCCCCCACCATTGTGTGTGTGTGTGTGTTTTCTTTTTAGCACATTCTTTCTGTCTGACACTATAAAATGATTCAGGCTTATCTTATATATGTCCTGCCCCAGTCCTAGACTCAGCGATTTCTTCACAGAATCCCAGCTCCTTTTATTGGAGAATGGTATTAGAAACCACAGTCTGGGTGCTAGGCAGTATGACCTCACTAAAGTTCTGATAGCTCCACTCTCGCACTCCAACAGGAGCCAGCGTATCAGGGATGCTGCATGAGATAATGAATTACGTTATTCTCACAGATCAGAGGATCCATATGAAAATTCAGAAGACAATGGTATTTCAGAGGCCGTGAACCCCACCTGGAAGAAAGGTGCTCCAGCTTTTGAAACACTCATGTCTTTTGCAGAAAGCTGGCTCCATTACAGTGTACATAAGCTGATGTTCCTGCACAGGCACTATGTGATATTTACAAAAAGGAGTCAACAGTATTAAGAGCTGACATCAAAGAATTTGTCAAGAAACTAGACAATAGGGCATCAGGTGTTTGGCCCCTTTAAGCTTCGTGTCTCAGTCTTCAGCAGAGGAAAGAAATAGTGGTTAAGTCTGTGGGCGCTAGAGCCATCTGAGCCTCATTTTAAAGCCCAGCTTCTTCCTTTGCCAACTCTAAGGGCCTTTCTGTGCTTCAGTCTCCTTGTTTGTACAATAAAGACAATAATAGTACCTACTTTATATCTGTGGTTCTGAGGATTAAATGGCTTCATATACATAAATGGATTAAAACATTCACTGACATACAAGTACTGCATAAGGGTTTATTGTTGAAATTCCAACATCTGCCTCTGTATGTATCTAGAGCTTTATTATCAGCACTTTATAATGATAACCCAGAATAAACAAGAGACAGAAATGAAAAGTTTCACCTAATGTTTAAGATGGTGTGAGAGTATTAGTGTTTTTAGAAAGATTTTAAAATATAAGAATTCCTCCAAGGATGATAACAAGCCAGTGCTTATAGGGTTAACAGTGAATTGCCTAGAAAAATGCAGTGTTTCAGAAGAACTTTCCCCAGGGTTTAGATAGCCAAGTCCTCATTGTACTCTAGGTTTAATAAGAAAAAAAATATATGTGTGTGTATATATATATGTGTGTGTGTGTGTGTATGTTTTTTTTTTAGATGGAGTCTCGCTCTGTTGCCAGGCTGGAGTGCAGTGGCATGATCTTGGCTTACTGCAAATTCTGCCTCCTGGGTTCAAGTGATTCTCCTGCCTCAGTCTCCCGATTACAGGCATGTGCCACCACGCCCAGCTAATTTTGTATTTTTAGTAGTGACAGGGTTTCTCTATGTTGGTCAAGCTGGTCTTGAACTCCCAACCTCAGGTGATTTGCCCGCCTTGGCCTCCCAAAGTGCTGGGATTACAGGTGTGAGCCACCACGCCCAGCCAAGAAAATAGTTCATATGGAATTGTTAAAGTTTACTGTGGCCAATGGTAAAATCTTAGGGCAATAGGGAGAGAGTCAAGGAGGCTAGGAGAGGACCAATAGTAATGACTGACTAGGAATAGAGAGGAAGAGGAAGAAAATCAGTATTTTCCTTCCAGTAAATAAGGTTTTAAAAAGTTTGCATTTGTTATGTGTGTGGTGAGGGGGGTGGGGTGGGTTGTGGGTGTGAGTGTGTACATTAGTCTGCCTGACATAACACAGTACTACAGACTGGATAGCCTAAACAACAGAAATTGATTTTCTTACAGTTCTGGAGCCTGGAAGTCGAAGATTAAGGTGCTGTCAGGGTTGGTTCTGGTGAGGCCTCCTTCCTGTCTCGCTATGTCCTCTCATAGGCTTTACCCTGGCATGTGTAGAAAGAGAGATCTCTGGTGTGTCTTCCTCTTATTATAAGGACACCAGTCCTATCAAATGAGAGTTCTATTTTTATGACCTCATTTAATCTTAATTACTTTCTTAAAGACCCTATCTCCAAATACAGTCATTTTGGGGGTTAGAACCTTAACATACGAATTGAGGGGACACAGTATAATTCAAAACAGTGTGTGTGTGCATGCATATGTGTGTGTGTGTGTGTGTGTGTTGGGGGGCTTGGTGTGTGTAAGGTTTGATTGCTTTTGGCATTTGAGCAGAATTTTTCTGTCAATTGTTATAATGTTTATTTCCTTAAAAGGGAAATTGATTCTGGATTAACCTTTCAGAATTAGCTTTTTAAATATGGATTAGGAGAAAATTGCATAAGAAAAGAAGAGAAAATCCTAAAAGAATAAGCAGGAACAGAGAAATATCTTAAACTGGACTCTCTATGACTTAAAACCTCATGAAATATGAAGTTGGCATGATGCTCTCTGCAATGTTTGAAGTCAAACCCCGAGTATTCTTCATGTAATACCATTGGAAATATGTTTGCACAGACAAAGTTTAATCATAGATATAGTCAAACAAGAAATGCACTACTTACGAAGGCTGTCCTGGCCAAGGAATAAAAATAAGAAAATTGGATTCAAAAGAATTAATTTCACCTTGTGTTGCTGGTCCATTTTTGTTAAGATTATATAAACATTCATTTTTGGAAGGATGGACGAAATACATTTAGCAGAATCTCAGGAGATTTGGAGACGCTTAAAGACTGACGTTAGAACCAGACCCAGGAAATCGTAAACATTTTAAAAGGCTTCAAGGTGCATTTTCATCTCTTTCTAAGGCTATGCTAAAAAAAGATAAGCTTTTAATGAAAGTTTTCTATTAAGTCCATTTACCACCAAAGGGCAATACAGGCAGACTAGAGGTCACAGTCACTTGAATTTGATTTGATATATTTGGATTTATCAAGTTATTCATTAAGCAAGTATGTGGAGCACTTACTGTGTTCAAGGAACGGCACTAGACGCCGTGAAGATAAGAGGTTTTGTAAGACTGTCTTATGCTCCAATGTAGCACAATCTATTTGGGGCTAGTAGTACATGTTTACAAAAAATGATAATAAAAGTAACAAAGTAGCTAACATTTATCTAGCTCCTCTTATGTGCTAGACATTTTCCGCATATGATTTTACTTAATCTACTCCTTAGACAACTTTAGGAGGTGGGTACTACTATCACGCTCATTTAACAGATGTAGAAATAAAGCTCAGAGAAATTCCAGGATACCCCAAAGTCACATAGCAGGAAGCAGAGAAGCTAGGATTTGAACCTGTTCCTTCTAATGCAAAAGCCTGACCCTTCAACCAATAGGCTATGTGAAAAGTGCTTTGAGTCCAGTGTAAACTGCAAAGGATTTGGATTTTACGGAAGGGTGGGGTCAGGTTGCTGAATAGAGAAAGGCATTGGGTTGGACATAGAAATGCTGAACACATTCTCAGTAGGCAGAAATGGGTATGGGGAAAGAGAGTCAACAATGCACAGAGGCAGGAAATTGCAAGGCAGATTCAGGAGATGAGGTAGAGTGGCTCATCCATTCATGCTAGCAGGGTGAATTGGGGTCAGTTACTCAGAGTGCAGGAAGCTAAGCTAATGAGTTTGAAAATTATCAGAGAGGTGTTAATGAACTAAAGGTTTTAAATGGGTGAGTGTATGAAGAAGAAATCCTTTAGAGTCATAATCTAATAGGCAAAAGGGATTAAAGATGAGGATAAATGGAAGGTTTGCTCAGTGGTTCTCAAGCCTACCTGTGTATTAGAATCACCTGGGGAGTTTAAAAAAATGCCAGTGTCAGGGTCCCATCCGTGCCCAATTTAATCAGAATCTCTGAGGTGGGGATGAGATGTAAGAATGTTTTTAAAGCTCCCCCAGGTGATTCTAATGTGCAACCAGGGTTGAGAATCACTGAGTTAGATTATTGCAATCATGCAGCATATAATAAGTTTTTGAGCTAGGATGATAGCAGGGGAAATGATCAAATGGAGCAGGCACTATGGCAGTAAAGGAGGAAGTAATCACTATAATATTTGGGGAGAAATTATTACAGGTAGAGGGGAAAAAGGAGAAACAAAGACGTTAAATGGGTAGCTCTGATAAAATTTTTAAAGATTCAATTCAGGAGAAAGAATCCTAGGCTGGTAAAATTTTCCATCTCAGGTACATTAAGATCCAGTCAAGAGTGGAAAGTTTCAGAGAGTAAGATGTTCAGGACAAGCTCAAAGGAGACAGGTTAGACTGGGAGATATAGATTGTGAATTATCTGCACATGGGATGTATTTGAAATCATGAGAAGAGACAACATCTTGGAGAAGGACCACACAAAAAGAAGAGGGTAGGGCCCTGGGAGATGCTCACATTTAGGGGCAGCAGGGGAAAGAGGGAAACTGAAAAGAGAGATGCAAAAGACAGATTCCTCCTCTGGAGAAGCTGAACCAGATCACTGAGAAAAATGAAGGAGTTTGGAAAGTGGTGGTGGCCAAAAGTAGAAAACACTACAAAATGGGGATAATACAAAGTACCTAGCCCAGTGTCCTCAATATGCAAAACAATAATATTGTTGCGGTGGCTGCAGCTGTTTGTGTCTTCCTACCTGGGGCTCTTGAGCACACAATTTTGCTTGCTGTGAGTGCAATCTGTTCTCTTTGCTTGATGAGAAAAGAAAGCACTTTAAGTACATGTCTCCATGGAGGAGCTTATTAAATAGGCTGAAGGTTTCCAGGATAGGTTGGAAGAAATAATACAGAAAGGAAGCCAGTAAGGGGGAGTTTTTCAAGAGGCAGAAAAGAATTAAAATTGGTATCAACGAGTTGGCAAGTGAAAAATAGTGACAAAGAGAAGAAACTGGAGGAGAGAAGAGACGGCATTTTTAGAGACAGACAATAGATTTGAAACTTGGTGATTTTAAGCCTCCTGAAACAGTTACATCTCACCTCCATCACACAGTGGTAAGGAGGATTCAGCTTCAAGGTGGGTTGAGGAATTCTGAAGAGGATATCATCCGAATGCATAACAGGTGCATTGCAGAATCGACAGCCAATAGGTTAGTTGTCAAGCTCTAAAAACATCCAGGACTGGCTTTTTAGTTGTTTTTATATTCTTCAAAAAATAAAGAGAAAGCTGCTGTCACAAGGAGGTAACATGAATTCCCTAAGAATATGTTGAAAAATTAAACTTTATTTCCTTTTTTAATAAGTTACTTGACCTGCAGACCAGAAGAGTGACAGAGAGAAAGTGTATCTGACCATGTCATTCATGATGTTCTTGTGACCGACATGGGAAATGTCAGATCATAAGATACCAGGCGGATTCACAGCTGCTTAAATGCTTATGGAAAATCACTGGGACAGGAATAGAACACCTGGCTTCTTGTCCTAACTCCATCACTTATTAACTTTTTATCCTAAGGGAGGTTACATGCTCTCTCTGAGCTTTGGATTCTAAAGTGGATCTAATAACAGCTGACTTTGTTACCACACGGGGATGAATAAGCATCAAACAAGTCAATATATAGAAATAGGTTTTGCAATCAGAAAAGTTTAAGACCTTCATAGAACTATTATTATTGATACCTGTCGTAGGCAGAATACCAAAAGATGTCCTCATCCTAATCGCCAAAACTTATGAATATGTTATGTTACACAGCAAGAGGGGAGTTAAGGCTGCAGATGGACTTTGAAGCAGGTTATCCTTGATAATCCAGGACCCATTGTAATCACAAGGTTCTTTAAATAAGGAAGAGGGGAGAAGAAGAATCAGAACCACAGAGATAGCATAATGATTCAACCAACCATTGCTGGTCTTGAAAATGCAAGGGGCCACAAGCCAAGGAATCTAAGCAGCTGGAAAAGACAAGAAAACTGGAATATCCCCAAATCAACAAATCATCCAGAAAGAACATGGCCCTGCCAACACTTTTATTTTAGCCTTGGTGAGCATTTTTAACTTCTGATCTCTAGAATAATAAGATAAATTTCAAAGACACTCCTCAGGAAGAGCAACCCCAAGACACATAATCGTCAGATTCACCAAGGTTGAAATGAAGGAAAAAATGGTAAGGAAAACCAGAGAGAAAGGTCGGGTTACCCACAAAGGGAAGCCCATCAGACTAATAGCGGCTCTCTCTGCAGAAACCCTACAAGCCAGAAGAGAGTGGGGGCCAATATTCAACGTTCTTAAAAGAATTTTCAACCCA
>NW_012117588.1:1935224-1989159 GCF_000951035.1 Colobus angolensis palliatus | reverse complement strand
AAAAAAAAGGCAGGGGTTGCAATCCTAATCTCTGATAAAACAGACTTTAAACCAACAAAGATCAAAAAAAGACAAAGAAGGGCATTACATAATGGTAAAGGGATCAATGCAACAAGAAGAGCTAACCATGTTAAATATATATGCACCCAATACATGAGCATCAGATTCATAAAGCAAGTTCTTAGAGATCTACAAAGAGTCTCCCACACAATAACAGTTGGAGACTTTAACACCTCACTTTCAATATTAGACAGAACAAAGAGACAGAAAATCAACAAGCATATTCAGGATTTGAACTCAGCTCTGGACCAAGTAGACCTGATAGACGTCTACAGAACTCTCCACCCCAAATCAACAGAATATACATTCTTCTCAGCACCACATCACATTTATTCTAAAATTGACCACATAATTGGAAGTAAAACACTCCTCAGCAAATGCAAAAGAGTTTTCTACATTTAGAAAACCCCATTGTCTCAGCCCAAAATCTCCTTAAGCTGATAAACAACTTCAGCAAAGTCTCAGGGTACAAAAACCAATGTGGAAAAATCACAGGAATTCCTATACACCAATAATAGAGAGCCAAATCATGAGTTAATTCCCATTCACAATTGCTACAAACAGAATAAAATACCTAGGAATACAACTTACAAGAGATGTGAAGGACCTCTTCAAGGAGAACTACAAACCACTGCTCGAGGAAATCAGAGAGGATACAAACAAATGGAAAAACATTGCATGCTCATGGATAGGAAGAATAAGTATTGTGAAAATGACCACAGTGCCCAAAGTAATTTATAGATAAAATGCTATCCCCATCAAGCTACCATTGACTTTCCTCACAGAATAAGAAAAAACGGCTTTAAATTTCATATGGAGCCAAAAAGAGCCCGCATAGCCAAGACAATCCTAAGCAAAAAGAACAAAGCTGGAGGCATCATGTTATCTGACTTCAAACTATACTACAAGGCTACAGTAACCAAAACAGCATGGTACTGGTACCAAAAGAGACATGTAGACCAATGGAACAGAACAGAGGCCTCAGAATCAATGCCACACATCTACAACCATCTGATCTTTGACAAACCTGACAAAAACAAGAAATGGGGAAAGGATTCCTTATTTAATACATGATGTTGGGAAAACTGGCTAGCCATATGCAGAAAATTGAAACTGGACCCCATTCTTACACCTTATACAAAAATTAACCCAAGATGGATCAAAGACTTAAGTGTAAGACCTAAAACCATAAAATCCCTAGAAGAAAACCTAGGCAACACCATTCAGGACATAGCTATGGACAAAGACTTCATGACCAAAACACCAAAAGCAATGGCAACAAAAGCCAAAATTGACAAATGGGAGCTAATTAAACTAAAGAGCTTCTTCACAGCAAAAGAGACTACCATCAGAGTGAACAGGCAACCTATAGAATGGGAGAAAAATTTTGCAATCTATCCGTCTGACAGTAAATCCAGAGTCTACAAAGAACTTAAATCAATTTACAAGAAAAAAACAAACAACCCATCAAAAAGTGGGCAAAGGATATGAACAGACACTTTTCAAAAGAAGACATTTATGCAGCCAACAAACATGAAAAAAAAACTCATCATCACTGGTCATTAGAGAAATGCAAATGAAAACCACAATGAGATGCCATCTCATGCCAGTTAGAACGGCAATCATTAAAAAGTCAGGAAACAACAGATGCTGGAGAGGATATGGAGACATAGGAACACTTTTACACTGTTGGTGTGAGTGTAAATTCGTTCAACCATTGTGGAAGACAGTGTGGCAATTCCTCAAGGATCTAGAACAAGAACTGTCATTTGACCCAGCAATCCCATTACTGGGTATATACACAAAGGATTATAAGTCATTCTACTATAAAGACACATGCACACACATTTATTGCAGCACTGTTCACAATAGCAAAGAGTTGGAGCCAATCCAAATGCCCATCAATGATAGACTGGATAAAGAAGATGTGGCACATAGACACCATGGAATACTCTGCAGCCATAAAAAAGGATGAGTTCATGTCTTTTGCAGGGACATGGATGAAGCTGCAAACCATCATTCTCAGCAAACTAACATAACAACAGAAAACCAAACAATGCATGTTCTCACTCATAAGTGGGAGCTGAACAATGAGAATACATGGACACAGAGAGGGGAACATTATACAGTGGGACCTGTTGGAGGGTGGGGACTGGGAGAGGGACAGCATTAGGAGAAATACCTAATGTAGATGATGGGTTGATGGGTGCAGCAAACCACCATGACACGTATATACCTATGTAACAAACCTACACATTCTGCACATGTATCCCAAAACTTAAAGTATAATAATAAATAATAAAATAATAAAAATAAGAGAAATTTGTGTTATGCTAAGCCACCAAGTTTATGGTACTTTGTTATAGCCACAATAGGAAACTAACAGTACCTTTGGGCAAACTTTTCTCTAACGAGTGTCAGAATTGTATGCTCTTGGTCTTAACCTACACAAAACTCCTATTAATGATTTACATGCAGCCATAGAAGGCGTGCTTCTATAATTTTCATATAATACAAAGCTGGAAAGAATGCATATATATTGTTTCAACTAATAATTTTATAAGATATTTATGGATCAAATCAAAGGGAAATGTAAACTTTTACTTTTAGGCTCCAGATAAAAATTGCATAAGTACAGAATGAAGAAGCCAAAAATTATGCAAAGCAACATATGAATTTTAATTTATTATAAGGTTATAATGATTATAAAGTTATAATGATTCACCAGAGACTGATAAAAAGCTAATACAATTCAACACTGCATTGATAGATTCTAGGTAAAGAAATAGTAAGGTCTTTTTGTTTTTTGTTTGTTTGTTTTTTTAACTTTAATAGGTGAGTCATATATGGAGAACAGTTTTCTTTTTTGGATACCTCATAATTGATGATTAATTGCCTACTTTTAAAGTAAAGGTACCAATAAGGTAAAGTAGTCAATACCAATGCCAGATCTTGATCAGTGACATAAAAATCACCTGTTTAAAAATAGAGATTTCTGGTCTCCAACCTAGAGCTACTAAATCAGAATCTCTGGAGATGGGACCAAGAATATGTATTTTGTAATTTTAACAAGTGTCCCAGGTGATTCTGATGCACAGGACACGTCTGATGTATGGCACCCAGGTAGGATAAGGAAATGGTGAAGTTTCTGAGATAAAAGATTGGTATAGATTGTGGAATCACAGATTTAGAGAAGGTATGATGATTGTCTTCAAATATTTGAAGGGCTGTCATATGACTACCCTTTGGAATTATACAGAATAAATAAAAGGGTAGAAGCTAGAAGCCAACAAAAAGTTTCCAACAATCAATTTCCTATTTATTGACTGATCATTTGATCAATCGATAGATAGATATGATATACATACACACTGTCTTCCACTCAATATTCATGAGGGATTGGTTCCAGGACCCCCACAGATAACAAAATCTGGGGATGCTCAAGTCCCTGGTATAAACGGCACTGTATTTGTGTATAACCTATGTACATCCTCCCGTAGACTTGAAATCATCTATAGATTACTTATAATACCTGATACATGTAAATGCTATGCAAACAGTTGTTATGCTGTATTGATTAGGGAATAATGACAAGAAAAGTCAATATATGTTCAGTACAGATGCAACCATGCATTTTATTTTAAAATCTTTCAATTCGCAGTTGGTTGAATCCATGGATGCAGAATCCACAAATATAGACGGCCCAGTGTATATCACAAGTTACCCCAGGCAACATGAACCTGAGGGTTAAAAATGAGTTCCATGTAGCTGTAACAAAATAATATACCTATGGACATATGCCACTCTTATGTGTGGGGACATCAACCCTCCTCCAAATGCTCTGGAAGTCAGTGAGTATTTCACATGTCCTCGAGAACTAGCTCCCATATCTATCATTTTCTGTCTTTGGCTGACTACTGCTAATATCACCAAAGATGCTACTATACCCTCATGATCCAAAGCACAACCCACCGTGAAGTCGTTGCCACAAAGACTCATCCTCTTTAGCTTCTGAGTATGGATTTTCTTACTACTCAGCCTGCTGGGTCCACTTGCGGCTAAATGTGATTTAGCCATCACTCCAATTAGTTAGTTTATGTCACCCTGTGCCACCCTGTGTTACATAGACTTTTATTTTCAATATTCTATAGATTGGCAAAATGACTCTTTTTTGTTGTTTAACTCCCTTCCTCCCTCCATCCCTTCCTTCCTCCCACTTCTACTTCAGTCCTTCTCCATAGGAATTAAACAAGTAACTCAAATTAACTCCAGTTAATTTAAGGTGAAAATGGGACATTTATGGTACAGGAGCAGGAGTATTTCGAATGGGAAAATTATTGTACAGATGCAAGGGTATTTCAATTCTTACAAAGGATTACAACCAAGAATTGCAACAGCATCAGGAACCAAGACAGCAACTCTCTCAATTTCTAGAGCCACAGATCTCTCTCTTGGAAGTTTGCTTCATGCTTCATTCTCTAAGACCAGATTTCCTTACTTCTTTATGTGCAGTTTAGAGAATGGCTGCCTCAGCTGACATTGACTTTCTGATTATTCAATGAATATTAACCAGAGTCTCTGGGTGCTACTTTAAATTTCCCAGGAGAGATAATCAAACTGGCACATTTGGGGTTAGGTGTCTGTCCCTGGTCCCATCAGCTGTGGCCATAGATCATGTGGCTCATTGCCTTATTAGCAAGCATGGAAGTTGAATTTCTAGGAAGTAGCGTGAACAGTGTTTGGGTGAAGAATGTTTCTAGGAGAAGACATAACATGGGGAGACAACATAATAGGTGTTTGCTTTACTAATCTTGAACCAAATTTAGATACTCCTACTTTCTTCCCTTTGGATGAGTTTCTCTTGGGAGGCTCCTCAGACATTCAAGTGAGTAGCTTTCTATTGAGCCACCCAAGCAGTCTCTCCAAGACATGTTCAACCACACCTGTATCCCAGCATAAACATTGCTTTCATTCTCAATCTAAGGTCTCCTTTATAAATAATTATAAGGAACTGAGCTTCCTACTCTAGGCAGTATTAAAAGTAAGAAGAGGCTGGGCACAGTGGCTCACGCTTGTAATCCCAGCATTTTGGGAGGTTGAGGTGGGCGGATCACGAAGTCAGGAGTTCAAGACTAGCCTGGCCAACATGGTGAAACCCCACCTCTACTAAAAATACAAAAATTAGCTGGGCATAGTGAGTGTGCCTGTAATCCCAGCTATTCAGAGGCTGAGGCAGGAGAATTGTTTGAATTGGGACCCGGGAGGCAAGGCAGAGGTTGCAGTGAGCCAACATCGTGCCACTGCACTCTAGCATGGGTGACGGAGAGAGACTCTGTCTCAAAAACATAGGTAAATTAATTAATTAATTAATTAAATAAATAAAGAAGAATCACCTGCAAGAAAAAGTAGAAAAGATGCATCCTTCACCTGATAGGTTAGACAAGATAGTATATTTAAACTTATTGGTAACCTAAGTTTATAGGTAATGCACGTTGATTTACCAGCCGACTAACAGTTGAATTTTCACGCTCTCGCCCAAGTTGTGTAAAAGCTTGATTACCTACAAAATAAACCTACTCTTAGAATGAAAGAGTTTAAAACATATTCCTGACTACAGATTTATTTATTTTGCTAGAAGAAGAAGGAACACATGGGGTTAATAGTTGTAAATCAGGAATTTATCAGTTTTAAAGGTTTTCATGTGCTATTTTGTTTTACAAAATGTTGGGAGAATTTTAAGAGTGATTTTTCAGGTCATCAAACTGATTACTTTTAGTAGTTCTTAAAGAACAAGTGTGGTAAGAAAAACTAGCTAGGATACTATAGTCAAGGGACTGGCCACCTCAAATACAAATTAGATGCCCAGGAAAGTATTTGGGGCAGTTGATACTCTGTTTGCTAAGAGGGCACTACTGAGATTTCAGACCATTTGGCAACTTTATTCTTGTTTCTGGCAACTCCATTTTAGTTGTGTTTTATGCTGAAGATAGAAGTCTTGAGTCTTGATTTTGAAGTTTTCTAAATAAATGAACTATGCCTTCAATGTGTCAAGTTCCTTCCATTTTTGTTTCTTTTCTCTAGTTTTATGGAGTCTGAGCCCCTACTGATCATAGACTGAAGGCAGGTAGTACCAAGTAGCTCATGAACTCTTGGGCAGTTCTCTCAACTGCTTGCTCATGCTGGAGATTTCTGAGTTCCCACATCACTGCACTTTAATCCCATAGAGCACTCAGAATAGTATAGTGGTCACCTTTCTTGCTATGAAAATCCTTATAGCAAAACATATGACTTCCTCACAGAATTTACTCTTTTCTCCCCCAGTGGAAAAAATTAATCATCTAACAACTAAATGAATAAACAAGGAGGCATCATAATATACTAGAAAGAGCATGGGTCTTCAAACCAGACAGATGTCAGTTTGAATACTAGCTTGATTCCTTGCTCTTTTGAAAGGCCTTGTTAAAATGGGATTAACACTGACCTCATGGGGGTGTTGGAAAATTAAATGGTAAATGTGTAAGCATAATGCATGCTTGATAAGTGTTATTTTTCTTCCTCTTCCATTGGCTCAAATGTTGTGGAGAAGCTTAAATGAGTCTTGATATCAGATGGCAGATGAGGAGACCTAGGGGACCTGAATGGAGAAAGTAGGAAGGAAAACGAGTGACCACCACGTCTAGGAACAGGAGTGAGAACAAGGAGCCAGGGATTCTTCCATTTCTCTTCACCTCCCTTGCAATTTTAATCAGGTGTTTGCCTTAGCAAGTGCATAGTCCATGATTCTTATTTCGATTTTTATTACTTAAAAAAAAAAAAACATATGCCTAATTTTTACACGAAATGGCATAGATAGCTTATAACAGGAAACAAAACAAAAAAGCAGAAAACATTTGTCCATCATCCCATCCCTGCCCAGTCAAAATCTTTTTTCTAGGAGACAAGCCTTATTGGTTTTAATTCTATTCTTTTTGTCCACTTTAGACATTTTATGAATTTTCTATAAATAAAGATTTGACTTATATCACCTATTTAGTGGAAGGGGCTGAGGGAGAGCAAAGGAGAAAAAGAATATATAGAATCTATATCTAGGGTAGCCATTTCAGTTAGAAGACACGTGTATCTGTCTTTAGGTCTGAAAATTTTTATTTTACTATGTCTATGTAAATGTCCTCCTCTTCATTTTTTTAGTTCTCTTTCTTTCTAGAAATTCATTTAATCTCCTCTATAATTCTCTTTCTCTTTTTACAATTTATTCTAGGAGAGCATCTTGCCTTACTCTCCCATCTTTCTTTTGAATCTGGTTTTTTCAGTAATTATATTTTTTAAATTTCTGAGAACTATTTTTTCTTCTCTGGTTGTTTCATATTTTCGTAGCCTCCTGTTCTTGGTTTATGGATGCAATATTTTCTAAAATCTCTCAGAAAAAATAGAGGGATTTTTTTAAAGGTTCCCTTTTGTTCCTATATTATCTCTGTTTCATCTCAATTTTTATATTTGTTCAATTTGGTCTTTCATTCATGCTGAAAGTGTTGATGAAATATCTGGGAGTCCTTGGTTGTTGATTTATATTGTGAATGAAGGATTTATATTGCGGATATGGTAGTGGGGCTGTGAGACTGAGAACATTTGCTGGTATGACGAGCAGGGAGCCAGACACTAACCTGGGAGGGGTTTGGTCCACAGAGGCCAAAATTAAGTGTTTATTTGGAATTCCAGCAACTACACTACCTTTCCTAATTCTTCACTATATAGTCTGTAGTCTTTTCCATTTCTTCAAAAAGATAACTTCTCAGGGTTTGTTTTTGTTTTGGGGTAAATATCTAGTTGACTGCTGGCCATGCTAATGGAGACAAAGAGGGTATGTTTTGTGCCAAGCCCGATTGTTTTCAGCCTGCTCGCTCTTTCTTCCTCCCATTCCATATCTGCTGCTGCCAGGTCTGCAGTCTCATGGAGATTCTTCTGAGAAGTATTGTTTCTTCTATGTTGGGTCCCTTTGCAAAACTCTTAGACTGAAGCTTTCTCTACTTCTTTCAGTCAGTCATTTTTTCATTTGCTTTTCATATCTGAGACATTTACTGAAATATGTTGTCTGATGATGGCCCTTTATTTGTTATACTGTATGAGCTTATCTGAAATGTAAATCTATCATTATAATTTACACGGGGTGCCAGGAGAGAGGGGAGATAAATGAGTTGATAGAGTGAGCCATTATGACATGGAAGTCACAGAAACTCATTAAAATCCCCTGCCCTCTCCTATTATCCAGAATGTTGATGTTTTTAGAATATCCTCAAGAAGCTAATCTAGAAAAACCGTCTGTCTCTCATCCATGCTGCCCTGGCTCAACATCTTAACCTTCTAGCTCCTCTTTCTTCCACAAACCACTACATACATGTACAATGTGCGTCCTCTGACAACCACCCTACATCCTACTCCCCACCATGGGACACCACTTGGGAAGCAGCAGTTTTTGTCTGAGTTTATATTTCTCTCAAGAACATTTTTTTCTTCTGAAAGCATGAGGAAGAGTGAAAGCATTTATTGTCCAATATTCTGTCTGAATCCTGTGTTTTAGGGGATGGGAAAGTGGGGAGGCTGTTAATCACTAGTTTAACGGCTGTTAACCCATCAAAAATGAAAGGATAAATTTTCCTGAAGAAATAAAACAGTAAGGTCAAGTCTTTTTCTTTAAAGAGAAATAAAGTCAGGTAGTTGGGCTGTAAAAGATGAAGAGATCAGCCTGCTCGAGGAATTGTTTATCATATAGGAATAAGTATTTTCTGAATCCATAAAATTAAGCCATGAACACAACTTTTAACAGAGAAGGGGACTAAATAAAGCCTTCGTTTACATTTCTTGAATACCATTGTATTCTGTTAACTCAAACCGCTGAAATGACTTCTGAATTGTACTCAAAGTCACGGAGATGTATATCCACTTTGGTTGTCTTCCCCATCACAGTCATAAATACAAGCAGTGAAGCCTTGTAAATCTGCTATTTCATAGCAAAAACAACACCATGACAATTTAACTAAGGATTTCCTCACACCACTTTTATTACACAAAGAAAAGTCTCTCTTTCTGACAGTGAAAGACATCCTTCATGGATTATTTTTCAGAAGAGTAAAAATGTGTATCTTGACAATATGGAACGTCAAACCAAAGAATAGAAATAAGACAAAGAAATAAGCCGTGTCCGTGTGAATGCTTTTTATGGTTACTTTCTTTCTCCCACTCTCTTGCTTTTTTATACTCTTTCTAAATATAGTTTATAAGTGAATGCTTTATGTCAGCTTTGGTGCCAAGTATTTGATGGACCTCACTAGATCACCCTAATCAAAGTCTCTATTCCTTACTCGTTCGTTCTAGTCAAGTAATTCTAGTCCCCATCCCTGGGTCATGCCCTGAACCTTCCTACTTGCCTGCTATCGTGTGTACTGTTTTACTTGCCTGAAAAGTTGCCCTTCCACTGACATGTCTAAAAGTTCCACTATCCTTCAAGGATTCAGATTTCATCTCTTTTATAGTGCTTTTGGTGACCTCTTTCCCCAAAGCATTCTCTCCCTTCTCCAAATTTCTATCACTTGCATCTCCTGTTTTGTCTTACAGATCTTGTGTGTACATTACAGCTCTAGCATGTCTCCCATTGCAGCAGGATTACTCGACTCAGCTTTTGTGGACCAATGCCCATTAGGTGTTTCTCAAAATGAGCACCCATTTTAAAAGAATTAAAAAACATTTAATTTTAAAACTCAATATTTTAAAAATTAAAAATAATTGCTATTTCATACCTAAGAGAGGGAAAATGTTGAAATATTTCAGCAATATGCTCATATCCAGCTAAGTGACAAATAGCTCAATTCACAGGTCAGTTTTCTCCTCCAGTCATCTTTTTCCTCATTTTCTATTACTGATTAAAGTTGAAAACTCTAGCTCATGGTAGATGATTTTCGTAGATAGTTCTGGACATTAAACTTGAACATAGGCCAGAAATTAGGGATAGATTCCTCACTAATGCGTAATTATAGCACTCCTGTATACCTTAAGTTGATGAGCACACCTACGACAAAGCTGGAAAGTTGAGTGATTTATATGGGGAGAGGGGGTGAAGGATTCCTAATCCACCATTTTGTTTCACTTGGTTCAGCTAAGTTTTTCTTCATATTCTATAGCAGTTTATAGATACAGCTTTAAAATATACTCAATAAAAGCTTGTAGATTCTTTATCCTTAGACAATTAAAGGAAATAATTCAGTGTTGGGAAAGAGTCAAAATCATGGTGATTGAGCTATCTTCATCACAATTATGACTTCCTCAGTAATCTAATATGCTAAATTGAAATCTAGGTAAGTTCAGAACATAATCGTAATTGTTAAAATAGCTAATATTTATTGCATGAGAACTCTTAGGCAGCATAAGTACTTATATGAATTTTCCTGTGGAATTTTTAGGACAATTCTTTGAGGTAGGAGTTATTTATAATGCTTTTTACTGATAATGAAATTGAGTCCTAGAGAGATTAAGTGGCTTGTCTAAAGTCATATAGCTTGTCAATGGTCCAGTGAAGCTCTGAACCCAGGCAATCCGACTCCATCTCCTTAAGATTTAACTGCTATGTTTTCATTCTGGATTATACAATTTAAGCAAGCCACTCATAGAGACAATTGTGGCCAGAAATATCAACTTCTTAAAAATATTTTAATCTCATTCATCATCTAATAAAAATTCATGCAAGCACTGCTTTTCTTGACAGAAAGTGTTCCAGTGTACGGAAAAGCAGCATTTTACACGGCTGCCATTTTCTTTGCCAAAAAACAAAGCTGAAAAGACTGCAACTTGGTTGTATTTAGAATGTCACTATTTTCCTCAAAACCAAAAAAATATTACAAGCAATATGGGTGGTCACCACCTGCATTCTGTGATAAAGGACTCTGTGATTAGGCATTGAGGGGCAAACATTTTTCTTTGTCTGGTGATGCCCTCCCTTTCTACATGCATAACTGGTATAACATTCAGCATTTATTCCACGACAATCTATGTATGGTACATAAAATGACCACTCACTAAACAAACAAACCAAAACTGTTCTGTGCCACAAATTTTCAATTAATGAAAAAACAAACTCATCCAACACATTTCTCTTTTTCTTTGAAAGCTCCTTGGATTTTTAATTTTATGTTTTGTTTTTCAACTTCTATTTCAGGTTCAAGGGGTATGTGAGCAGGTTTGTTACACAGGTAAATTGTATGTTACAGGAATTGGTGTACAGATAATTTTGCCACCCAGGCAATCAGCATAATACCTGATAGCTACTTTTTCAATCCTCACCCTCCTCCCACTCTCCACCCTCAAGTTGGCCCCAGTGTCTATCGTTCTCTTCTTTGTGAGTACGTGTACTCAGTGTTTAGCTTCCACTTATTTTTTATTTTTATTTTTTTTTGAGACGGAGTCTCGCTCTGTCACCCAGGCTGGAGTGCAGTGGCGCGATCTTGGCTCACTGCAAGCTCCGCCTCCCGGGTTCATGCCATTCTCCTGCCTCAGCCTCCCGAGTAGCTGGGACTACAGGTGCCCGTCACCACGCCTGGCTAATTTTTTGTATTTTTAGTAGAGACGGGGTTTCACCGTGTTATCCAGGATGGTCTCGATCTCCTGACCTTGTGATCCACCCGCCTTGGCCTCCCAAAGTGCTGGGATTACAGGCTTGAGCCACCGTGCCCAGCCTAGCTTCCACTTATACATGAGAAAATGCAGTATTTGGTTTTCCGTTTCTGCATTAATTTGCATACTAGTCCTACTGAAAGTATTCCAAAAAAAATTACGGAGGAACTCCTCCCTAACTCATTCTATGAGGACAGCATCAACCTGATACCAAAACCTGGCAAAGACACAATGAAAAAAGAAAACTACAGGCCAATATCCCTGATGACCATAGATGCAAAAATCCTCAATGAAATACTAGCAAACCAAATCCAATACTATATCAAAAAGTTAATTCACCACAATCAAGTAGGCTTTATTCCTGAAATGCAAGATTGGTTGCTTTTTAATACAATATGACACTGTAACTTGTTATCCAAATGTTATAGATGAATTTTACCAATAGCCTGCTGTGTATGGTGGTTTTAAAAATATGTCCACAATTTGTTTTGACATTCCTTTCTTCACAGGGTCAACCTTAATTCTTACTTTGGTGAGTATGAACTGGATTTAGTAGTTCACCTGAAACAAATGGCTTGGGCATAAAAGGTGTGATGATTCTGAAACTAGGTCATTAAAAGCATTATGGCTTCTTCTTTCTCTCCATCTCTCTGTCTCTCTCCAGTCATTCACTCTGGTGAAATTTACCTGCCATTGATTTAGAACACTCAAGCAGCCTCAAGGAAAGGTCTGTGTGTCAAGGAACTGAGTTCTTCCAATAAGCATAAAGAAAGTGAGAGTTCCTGCAAACAACTGTGCAAGTCAGCCATCTTGGAAGCATATCCTCCAGCTCCAGTCGAGCCTTCAGGTGACTGTAGCTCTGGCAATATATCTTGACTACAATTTCTTTAGAGACCCTGAGCTAGAACCATTCAGATAAGTTGCTACTAAATTCCTTGCCCATAGAAATTATGAGATAATAAATATAAATTGGTTTAAGCTACTAGGTTTCATAGTAATTTATTACATTGCAACAGATAACTAATAAACTTTCTTTTTCCCTGCTGTACACACTATTTGTCATTAACTTTGTGACTGGTTTTACCTTTCCTCTGCAATAATTTGAATTATGCCTATTTTTCTTGGTGCGACTTTGAATACATTTTATTTCATCTCTTCCTTTGGTAGCGAAATTCATCATATCTAACTGGAAGGTATACATTTGCATTTCTACTAGAAAAACTCAATTGGTTTATTAGCATGGTCACTGTGCTCTGGTAAAAAAATAAGAAATTCTGATAATTTCTTGCCCCTTTTGGAAAAAATTACAATAATGAATTAAAGAGTAAGAGAAAATGGATTTTCAGTTCATTGAAAACCAATTTTTAGATAAAAATCTTGTACTTACTATTTGTACTTTATTTTTAATATCTTGACAAAATAATACTTGCAGATTCACTTATTGTTCATTCAGATTCATTCTCTATACTCGCATAGACACTCTGTTAACTAATTTACAATTTTTTTCTTGATGGTAAGATTTACTTTAAAATTCCTGGCTATATATAAGTGTCTATATATATAGATACACATACACACACACACACACATATATGTGTATATGTATGTAATTTTTTTGAGACAGAATCTCACTGTGTCACCCAGGCTGGAGTGCAGTGGAGTGATCTTGGCTCACTGCAACCTCTGCCTCCTGGGTTCAAGCGATGCTCGTATCTTAGCCTCCTGAGTAGCTGGGATTACAGACCTTTGCCATCACGCCTAGCTAATTTTTGTATTTTTAGTAGAGATGGGGTTTTGCCATGATGGCCAGGCTGGTCTTGAACTTCTGGCCTCAGGTGATCCACCCACCTTGGCTTCCCAAAGTGCTGGGATTACAGGCGTGAGCCACAATGCCTGACCCCCAGCAACATTTTTGAGATTATATGAATTACTGCTAAGCAGTTTGGCCATTTTGTAAAATGGATTGTAATACATCGAAATAGTAATACAGACTTGCAATTTGACACACATAAACAATAAGACAAATAACATATAACTGCATGGCAATGATTCATTGAAATATCAAAATTAAAAATCTATAATCATATTGATTTTTTAAAAAGGAGTTACAAATTACCTATATCACACATGAAAGAAGAGACATCACTAGAAATCTCTTGATGTTAAATGATAAAAAGGGAAAATTTTGAACAACTTTAGGGAAGAAATTCAACAACATAGACAAAATAGAGAAGTTTTTCAAAAGACTCAAACTACCAAAGCAAACTAAGAAGACATACATAACATGATTAACTCTTTACCTAGTGAAGAAATTGAATTTGTAGGTAAAAACTGCCCCACAAAAACTCCAAGTGCAGATAATTTCAGTGGTGAATTTAATAATATTTAATAAGGAAATACTAATTCTATACAAATTCTTCCAGACATAAAAGGGAAGTAAATACTTCCAAACTCATTTTTTTGATGCCAGAATTACTTTCATTTACAATTAGAAAAATAAATTGTAAGAAAGACCAAGGAATACTTCATGAACATAAATGCAAAATCCTCAATAAAATTTTAGCAAATCAAATTGTGTGACGTATAAAAATATAATTTTGAAGTAACAGTCAAAAAAAATCAATGTTATCCATCATATAAAAAAAAACAACAAAAAAAAGAACTATTAGTTCATCTCAATAAATGCAGGAAAGCTTTCCTCAAAATTCAACACTCATCCATGATAGAAATTAGCAATACAAAGTAATTTTATTTAAACTGATAAAGAGAAGCTACAAAAACTTACAGCTTAAAATTATACTTAACGGTAAAGGACTAAAATGCCCTCTTCCTACAGTGGAAACAAGGCAAGGATTTCCTCATTGGACTTGAGGTTCCAGCTAGTTCAATAAGGCAAAAAAAAAAAAAAAAAAAAAAAAAATGGAAAAGAAAGGGCATACAATTTATAAAATAAAAAGTAAAACTGCTAATAGAAATACAATGCAATTATCTGTTTAGAACATTTTAAGAATTCTACCCAAGAACTACTAAAACTAATAAGTTTTACAAGTATATTTCACAGAGAATACACAGTGAATATAGAAATATAGAAAATAGAAAATTTAATTGTATATTAAAAATGAAGAATTGGAAATGGAAATTAATAAAATACACTTATAATAGTATCAAAAACTGTAAAAAAAAGTTAGAAATAGGAATTTGTGAAAGACCTATACATTGAAAACCACAAAACATTGCTGATAGAATTTAAAGAACATCTAAATAATTGGAGAGATATATCACGTTCATCAATTAGGAGACTAATATTGTTAAGATTTTAGTTCTCTCTAGAATGATCTACACATTCAATGCAATCCCAATACAAATTTCAGCAGGCATTTTTTTTTTTTTGTAGTGATCAACAAGCTGATTCTAAAATATATATAAATTCAAAGGATCTGGAATAGACAAAACAAATTAGAAAAAAATTAAGTTGGAGGACTTACACTATCTAAGACTTTATTATAAAGCTAAAATAATCCAGTCAGTGATTATTATTGGCATAGGGATAGACACATAGAACAATGTAACAAAATAGAGAATTCAGAAAAAGACCCACCTATATTTGGCCAATTCTTTTTTGACAAAGATACCAAGGGAAAAGAATAGTTTTTTCAACAAATAGTACTAGAATTTAATGTTCATATTTTTGTAAAAATGAATCTTAAACCTTATAATATATATAAAAAAATTAACACAGAATAGATATTAGATCATAATGTAAGAGATGAAACTGTAAAACTTCCAGATAAAAACATAGAAAAAAACTTTGAGAACTTGGATTGAACAAATAATTCTTAACTGGGGCATAAAATTCACAAAAAATAGAAAAATAATTGATAAATTGAACTTTATAAAAATTTTTAAAACATTTGTTATTTAAGAAATACTGTTAACAAGTCACAGGCTTGGAGAAAACATATGCAAAACACATATCTGATAAAAAAAACCTTTTATTTGGACTCTATAAAGAACACCTCCTACTAAATAACAAGAAGAGGGACAGTCAATTAATAAATGGGCAATATATTTGAACAGAAACTTCACTGAAGAAGATACTTAAAGGGCAAATAAGCACATGATATAACTTTAACTTAATTAGTCACTAGGGAAGTAGAAATAAAAACCACAATGATAGAGCTCTATACACCGGCTAAAATAAAAAAGGCAGACAATATCATGTGTTGACAAGTATTAGGAATCTTCATTGCTGACAGGAATACAAAATATTAGAGCTACTGTTGAAAACACATGGAAAATTTCTTATAAAGTAAGCATAAACTCATAAAGCTCAGCAATAACACTTCCAGATATTTACCAAAGAGAAATAAAAATATATGCCCATACAAGATTTGTACATGACTGTTCATTATAGCTTTATTCTTAGTAATCCCAATCTTTGGTCAATGTGAATATGCTTAACCTAAACAAATGCTTTACATGCTTATTCTTCTGTCAGCGCCTTAAGAAGAGATTCTCCTGGGTAGCCTCCCTTCATCCTGGGCTCTAGAACAAAATGTATACATCAGTCCCAGTCAAGCTGAGCATGAGAATAAATCCTCATGATTTTGACCTATGACTTATGACTGAGTTTTGGGATAATTTGTTATGAAACATTATGGTGGTATTTTCCTATTCCTCTTACTTTTTTAAATTAATTATTTTCCTTGTCTTTTCTAGGACTTTTTTCTTTTTTTAAGAGACAGAGTCTCACTATTTTCCAAGGTTCGCCTCAAACTCCTGGGTTCCAGTGGACCTTTCACCTCAGCTTCTTGAGTAGCCGGTGCTACAAGTGTGCACCACCATGCCCAGCTTCTAGGGACTTTTAGTGGAAGCTGTCTTCCACTCCTGTTACTATGCTTGTCACCTTTAGGGAGAAGCATACTAAATCTGCTTTCAGGCCTGGCCTTTCTTCTGAGCTTCAGGCTCGCACACGATCTTTATAGAATAAGCACCTGCTTGATAGAAGAAGGAATGGAGAAATGAAATTACATTAATTAGCTGCTGCTAGAAATTTGTATATCTTTTAAATAATTGGTGTTCAATAAATGTTTTTGATTAGTTAATGGAAATGGCTACAACTTTAATTGTAGGGAACATTACTTGTAAAAACTTACCTCCAGCTAGAAACTGTCTGGCCTTGTTTTCCTATTGTACTTTGTCACTTGAAAAGGATCACTTAAAGAAAAAAGTCCTAAGATTCGAATTAATATCTTCCTAAATATTTTTGCTCTAGTTAAGCGTTTATTTCAAGAATATAAGTGCTTATATTGCTGTAATCTGAAGCTGACATTTACATAAAATATTTAGTTTCTCCCTTCACTATAGTAGAAAGAAGCATAGATGCATTGGTGGTGGTTTATTGAGATAACTTTTTAAATAGTTTGGTGTTGGCTTTGAGTGTATATTAGGGTAATCTATCAATATAATCTATCATGACAATGGAGTCAATGAATAAGGGAGGGAATGACTGCTGACGTGTCAGGTGTTTGAAAAGTAAGGCACAAAAACAAATTATTTTGGAGATGTAGAAGACAAACTACATTCTGAAATACTTGGGAAGGTGATTGAGATAAGATGCTTTTCTTCCTTGTTTAAATTTTGTTAAAATAGACTTTAGGTTTTAGAATAGTTACAGATTAATAGACTGTTTGAGAAGATAGAACAGACAGTTCCCATATAACCCTTCACTCAATTTCCCCTATTGTTATCATCTTATGTTAGTATGGTATATTTGTTACAATTAATTAACCAACATTGAAACATTATTGTTAACTAATGTTTATAATTTATCAAGATTTTCCTACTTTTTACCTAATGTCTTTTTTCTTTTCCAGAATGAAAAGACATCACATTTTCTTGTCACGCCTTCTTTTGGCTGTGATAGTTTCTCAAACTTTTCTTGTTTTGATGGCCTTGATAGTTTTGAGGAGTACTGGACAAGCGTTTTGTAGGATGCCTCTCTACTGGAATTTTTGTGATGTTTTCTTCATATCTAGACTGGAGCTTTGGGTTTGGAAGAGGAAGACAAAGAGGTAAAGTGACAGTCTCATCTCATCATAACAAGGGTACATACTATCAACATGATTTATCATTGTTGATATTGACCTTAATCACCTGCTGAGGTAGTATATATCATGTTTTTCCTCTGTAAAGTTAGTCTTTCTCTCCTTCCCATAGTGTACTCTTTGAAAGAAAGTCACTATGCACAGCTCACAATTAAGCAGTGGTGATGAATCCATCCCCTTTTGGAGGAAAAAATACCTACATAAGTTATTTTAGAATTTCATATGAGACTTGTCTCTTCCTCCACTTTTCCATTTAATTCAATTATTCGTTTATGTATATTTATTTTATACTTTGGGTAATAACCCAACACGACTTAATTTTCTTGCTCAAATTGTTCTAGCTTTGGTCATTAATAACACTTTCAACTGGACTAAATTGTCCTGTGTCCCTTTGACAAAAATTCCTCAATATTTGTTATCACTTTCTTACTTTTTGTCACTGTAAGATGTCCCAGGTACATCTTGTGTATGTTCCACTTCAGTCCTAGAATCAGCCACTTCTCCAAAGAGCCTTGGTTTCTTCTGTTGGAGAATGGTATTAGAAACCACAATCTGAGTGCTAAGTGTGTTCATTGCCACTAGGATATTGTTGCTTCTAGTGTCCCTCAGCTGACAGAACAAGGGAATATTTGTATATGTATACTAACCCACGTGTGCATACATATGTAAGTCATTTTATATGTAACCATCTTTATATTAAGTTAAACAGAAGTGCATAGTAATGTCTTCAACTGCAATCCATCACCACAGTGATTATTCTAGCCTCCTCACCTCACTTAACCGTAAATTCCCACTCTAACAGTGAGAAACCTGGCTTCGACCATCTGCCACACATTTAATTAATTTTTTCAGTTTCACTATACATATGTAGCAGTATCAGAATTGTTAAGCCACACCTTCATGGAAATTTCATGGGAAATTCTATTAACTAGAGTACGGTGCTTACATGCAGTTCCTTTTGTCCTTAGTCTTGGACTTCATTCATTTCCCAAGTTGCTTATGTCAGTGACTTTTCCCTCACCTACTTCAATGAGGTTGTTTCAGGTATTTTTAATACGGTTCTTCTGTCACAGTCTGGATTTCTTCCTGTGATATCCCGACCTCCGAAACGATTTTAAAAATTTGTTTATGTTCCAGTTTACTCTGTAAGTTCTATGGGTCTTAACAGTTGCATAATATAAGGTATCCACCGTTACAGTAGCACATAGAACAGGTTTGCCACCCTAAAATGTCTGCTGTGCTTCACCTACTCAAATCCTCCACTCTTCCTCCCAGACTCCTAGAAATGACTGATCTTTTTGCTGTCTTTATAATTTTGCTATTTTTAGAAAGTCATGTAATCAGAATCATAAAATATATCACCTTTTCAACTTGGCTTCTTTCAGTTAGAAATATGCAGTATGCTATAAACCAAGGAACACCAAGGGTTGCTGGAGCCCACCAGAAACTTTCAGAAGCTGGAGGAAGCAGCAAAGATTTCCCCCTGGGACCTTCAGAGAGAGCTTGGCCCTGCCAGTGCCTGATTTCAGACCTCTAGCCTCAACAACTGTGAGAGAATAAATTTCTGTTCTTTTAAGTCACCCAGTTTGTAGTACTTCCTTATAGCAGTACCAGGAAACTAATATAAAACTCATAAATACTCAATTGTCTTGGCCAGAAGTCTGACAGGGGTAGAGATGGAAGGCTTCACAAGAGAAGGGAATGAAGAAAGAGACAGAGAGAGCTGTGGATGCCAGCAGCAAAGAAGAGCTATGCCTTCATATTGGTTAGAGTTCTCCAGGGAAACAGGAACCAATAGTATGGATAGATGGATGGACAGATAGGCATACATACAGACAGACAGATTTACTATAAGAAATTGACTTACGCAATTATGGTGCTTGACAAGTCTCAAGATATACAGTTGGCGAGCTGGAGATCCAGGAAAGCCAATGGTGTGATGTAGTTCCACTCTGTCATGTTCAGGGGTTTTGGGTGGTCCTAGGTAACTAGGTTCCCCAGGGGCAACTCCTCCCATTTGGTCCAACTCAGATGAAAGGTATGCCCTAGACCATGATGCTCAAGCAGTTTGTTCTGGTAGTTCTCTTACAAGATGAATAGTTGGAGTAGGCTAGGGTTCTGGGCCAGAAACAGGAATTGACTGGCCAAGAGGGTCTCTGTCTGAAGATAATTCTCAGAGTTTGAAGGATCCTTTCCTGTTCTTTTACTTATATTCAGTCTGGGTCACTTACCAGGTGTTTCTTTCATGAAGGGAGTCTAAACTATTCTTGTAAAGGTAAGCTTTGTTTTAAGGTTTATGAAATTCACTTCTGTGTCAAGGTAGCCTTGTCTTCTGGAAATCCCTTTGGCCTGGGTTGCAAATCCCCAGGGCAGGCTGCACTATCCTGCTAAGTAACATAGAGTGTAGGCCCAATGAGATGACTGAGTGAGCTTCGCTGTTACAATTATAGCCATGACTGGTTTCTTACAGAATACCACACTGACTGACTCTGAGGCCTGAGAACAAGGAGAGTCAATAGTGGTAGCTCCAGTCTAAAAGACAACAATTTTTAGACTCAGGAAGAGCTGCTGTTTCAGTTTGAGTCTGAAAGCAGGAAAAAAAATAATGTCCAGCTCATAAGGAGTCAGTCAGAAGTTTCCCCTTACTCACCAGAGGGTCTGCCTTTTTGTTCTATTTAGTCCTTCAACTTATTGGATGAAGCCTACCCACATTAAGAAAGGCAACTGGTTTTACTCAGTCTACCAGTTCAATGGTAATTTCATCCAGAGACACCCACACAGATACACTCAAAATAGTATCTGACCAGATGTCTGGGCAACCCGTGGCTCAGTCAGACTGACACATAAAATGAACCATCTCAGCCCTATCTCCTGGCAGGGCTAGCATGGAAATAGCAAGTCCCTGTGGAGCAAAGCCCAGTGGTAAATGAAGGCAGATGGGACACCAAGGGACCTATATGCAACCACAGCCAGGAAGGCACAGATCGCTGTCAGCCTGAAAGAGCCATGTGGATCTGCTTCATATGGTTTGACCACAACCAGAGAAAACTAAGAACACGGCAAAGGAGGATGTCCCATTTCTCTTCTGCAAAGTTTTGGTCATGCATGAACCTCTGAAATCATGACATGACCCTAATTGAAGTTAAGTTTCTCACAACCCCAACACAAGAGAACTCAAATAGTTTAATTCAAAGAATATAAAGGGATAAAATAGTTATCACACACGTGTGTTACCTGGGATTTTTACTATGTACAGCAACCCCTGGCAAAATAAAATGGGAGAGGACAATCCAAAATATACCTGAGATCAATTAAAATCCTGTCACATAGAACCTGCTCTAGTGAATGTTAGCTTACAACTGGACAGCAAGTCACTTAATTCTTAAAACCCAAAAGTTTCTCTGCACAACCCACATCTCTGATTCCACATGGGAATACTGAAAAACGTCTCCAGCTCTACTACCTGATGCTATGGAGGGATTTACTATGCTCCGTGAAGCTTCTGCTGCCATTGCCAAAGCCACCCAAGAAGAAGGTCCTTCAACAATAGAGACGGAAGCTTTCAGAACATGCACATCTGATGCTTCAACTCCCAATCTCTAAATGCACCAACTCACTATCATGATGAAGCCTCTTCATCATAATTTCCGAGGAAACCAAGGTATCCTAAATGTTAAATCAGGGCCACATAATGGAATTACTGTGGAACTCAGGCATGTAAAAATGCTGAGGCCAGCAGGTTAGGATCTAAGACTCAATGCTAGACTGATTGGGTCACAGAGAGCATCACAGAGCTAAAAGCTTGAGGATGTGGTGCCTTTTGGGAACTCTGCAGGGAGAACGGAAGTTCTTAGCGAGTGGCTGCTCATCCTTGCTGGATAGTTTTCCTTCCAGTGGTGTGGGGGCTCATAAGGAGCCCTACCTTGTTCCAGGCCCTGGAACAAGGTAGACTTTGGCGCCAGGAAGGCTGGGGTTTGAATTCCAGCCTTAACACTTACAGAGACCTTAGGCACATCACTTAACATCTCGGTTCTTAAAAATTAATAGTTTTTTTTAACCCATATTTTCCTCTTTGGCTTGGTTCAGGGCTTACATTTCTAACTATGACTTTATACCTTAGCAAGAGAAAGCCATTTTAGGGGGAAATTTTCCAAAATTGACACAGCTGTCCAGCCAATCAGCAATTACTAAACTGATCATGGTTTAAACAGCAAATGGCTCATTAGGAAAAACATTACTGAAGTTGTTGCTTCATGAGTTAACAAATGGATGAATAAAGGAGAGGAGGAGAGGGATGGACGAGAGCAAGCACAGGAGAAAGAAAGCATGAGAGGAGGCACTTACTGCCTCTTCCCAAGTGAGATTCTTAAATGCGGAGTATCAATTGCCTGTGGCTTCTGAGGACATAAATTGTGGTCACTTCCAATTTGAAACACTCTTGAAAGGCCATTACCATATTATCCTCTGTCACTGCAGTGGCCGGGATTACCTGGGGAAATCACACATTTGCAGTCCATGTGAGGGAAACTAGGGAAACAGATATAATGAGTGGCAGTTCTTGGCCAATCAGCTAGGCTAGCAGAAGGTTCAGTTTTTCAGAACAAGCCTCTCTAGGCTTTAGTGAACACGTGATGAGGCCACCTCAGGCAGTAAAGCACATTTTCTCTCGTGTTAGGAGACTCTTCTGATGCTAGATCTTCATGGCACTGAAGAGAAGGTCCCCACGGTATCACCCAGGTCAGCTGACATGCATACAAGTGCTCCTGTGTTCTCTGACTTAGGGATCACAGTCAGAAGAGACCTCAGAGAACATCTGACCTGCCTGGCCCTTTCACATTACAGACGAGGAGCTGCAAGCTTGAGGAGAGAAGGTGATTTTTCTTAAGGAAATTCTGAAGACTTCCCTTTGTTTTCCCCTTTTTTCCTTGACAGGCTAGAATCTAGCTTCAGTCGTGCCACTGTACATAACCCTCAGTACTCAGATGGCCTCGAGGAGACAACCCTAACTTGAATGTAAATGTCAGAGTCAGGTGGAGCTCAAGGTACCTCTTGGTTTACTTATTTATTCCTTTTCCTTCAAGGAAACATATTCTTTGGGGTTCTTCGACACCTTATTTCTCATTCCCTAAACTCAAATGGAGAGGAAAACTATAAAGACCTGGCTGCTTGGTTTTATAAAGAGCTTTCACACACATTATGGGTTTGGATCTTCATAAGGACATGATGTGGTAGGTAGGACAAGTAGATTTCCATTTTACAGATAGGTACAGTTCTGGGGGGAAGGGTACAGTCAGACCTATCATTTTCAACTCCAGATAAATCATCTGCTAGTATTCCTTGCTTTCTTATATATCCAGGGAAATCCACTGCATCACTTAGAAGCAATCTGAAGGTCTTTTTTGTTCATTCTCTAGAACTTACCTAGAGCTAGCCAGGCCTTGCCTTCTCTGTTATTACAGAGCAGAGGGTGAATCCAAACTAAAAGGCATGCCCCAAGGACATACTGCTTTTCCATTGTACATTGAACACATTTTTGATCAGCATTGACTATTGTAAATCCTTTCTGAAATATTTTTATATATTACTTTTGTCAATAGGATTGAAAAAAGTGAAGAAAAGGTAACTTGAATGTAAGAACAATTGCCTTCTGTATTTGTTCGTGTCAAATTCAGAAAGCTTTCCATAGGAAAGTATCTGTAATTAAGTGGTGCTGGCAGGAAAAGAAAATATTGGATTGCAATTTACTACCACCACTACTTACTGCTTGCTCATATTTATACAGCACTTTAAATGAACACTTTCTTTTTTTCTATTACTCCCATTTTATAGATGAGGAAATTGAGCTTCAATGAGTTTAGGCAAAATGCCCTTCCTATGTATCCCTATAAGTGCCTTGCACAGGTACTCCAGAAGTATCTGTTGGAGTTGAATTGAAGAGCATTCAGTTCTATATCATTTTTGCACTTAATATTTGAATTAATGGCTGAACCAGTTTTTTTTTTTTTTTTTCTCAAAGAAGTGCACACCATGGAAAATGTGCTTCTGGGAATGCAAATAGCCCACTCGATGTATTAGGCAACCATAAACAAATGGAGATTTGCACAGATGTAATTAAGAATAGAAAATACAAACCTATGTGCAGAACCATGATTTACAGTCAAATTCACCTGCCTTGAAAGCTCATATTAGATTGCTCCTCGTTTGATTACCAAGCTGGTGTTTCAATGCAAAGCATATGCTTGTGGATCTGCAGGCTTACCGGGCCTATGAATTAGCTAATAACTTTGAAATGAACCTTTTAAGGGAGGATTGGTTTATGCCTCAGCAATGCAAACATATGCAAGTGAAAATATATGCATCTCAACTGGTTATTTTTGTAGGGAGGACAAATGTGTAAAAATATGTTTACCAGGAAAAAATTATGGTTTTGACTTTTTGCCAAATGTTATACAAATAATTAGTGATGTTGTTAAGTGCTCAGCAGCTCTCCCAAGACTTATTTTTTGGCATTAAATATGCTCATTCTCCAGTGTATGGGCACCTATGGTATTTTAAAGTGTTCATAGAACACGGCTGCTAGCTTGACTTATAAAACGGGCTGCTGCTGTTTTTATCCCTTTCATCATATATCTGAGAACCTAAAAAGGGATGGATGAGTCTTTTGTAAAAACATTCAACTTAACTTTTCAAAATTGTAAGTTCAATATCCTAAAGCTTGTTCATTTTGTCCACATTCTCCTATTCACCTTTCATCCTCTTCTCTCTAGTATTTTCATATTTAGAGGGTAAAATTTCTAATACCAAATCAGAAAGCAAGAGTTAAAGGGCTGGAACGCCCGAGCTTAGGTTTTCTCTCCCACTCATCCCCACCCTTCAACCTTTTGACAGCTGAAAATGTCTAAAAGAACGTTTCTTCAACTCCACTTTCCAGACTCAATCAAGGGATGCTACTGATATGAATACACTGGTCCCCCAACAGTAAAACTTGGGCCTTATTACTACATAAACTCAAGAAGTTTATCAATATTGTTGGCTGCCTTGACCAAAATGCAGCAGCTGTAGGATGTCAATAATGTAGAATCCCCTCCTAAGTGCTGACCTGCTTGCCATGGTCAGTGGTATCACCAGGATGGAGCTCCATACCAAGATCTTTCCACTGGAGAGGGAGCCTGGCTACAAGAGGGCCTGGGAGGAATAACCTGATGAGTGCCAGAAGGAATGTCTTGTGTTGGAGTCAAATAGCAGAATTGTGTCTGATAGTTCTTATAACCAGAAAAATAAGTTATGCTGGGGGAGAAAAACTCCTGCTCAGGACAAAAGGTCTACAATGAGCCAGAGTAGCAAGTCAAAAATGGGCACAGTTGTGCTGGAGGTAAAAATCCAAATTGAGTTGATGAATACATCAGAAGAGCAGGAGGCAAGAGTAAGGAACCACCAAAATGAGAGGCAATCTGGAAACGTCCCAGAGCAGGGCACCACGGCAGAGCAAAAATAAGTAGAGCAGATCAGACACCTTCTGAAGATTCCCCCATTTTACACATCTAGAATCTGACTTGGCACAAAGAGATCAACTCCCCTGCTTGAAGTCCACACAATTGACTGACGGCCCCAGAAAGAGTGAGTTGGGTTTTATGGTCTCATGGTGAAGATTCCAAAGTTGTGATTCTAGATAGACAAACATTTCATGGACTTCTCCAGCAATGCTCACCCCTAAGAAGACTGGGAAAATAATAAACACAGAATCATCAAGGGAAAAAGAAAAGGAGAAGCAAAGAAGCCTGGATGACATACAAGATAAGACATAACACACTTAGAAAGAAATATATTGATTGTATTGATAGAAATCAAGAAATGTTTGTGATCCAAGAGAAAACTCTTCACAACAGAATCTTAAAAAATAGCCATGCAAATAAGGGCCCATTATTTCCCCCTCTGCATGGAATGACTGGCTTTGAGTTTTAACATGGGAGGAAAAGCCAGATGGCGGCAGACGGGCTTATTATAGAAAGTCCACTTGTACTGAAGTTTTCTCAGCATTCTCCATCGTGGCTGAATGAGGTTTTGTTTTGTTTCCTTCTTAAGTGTAGGGCAGGCAAGTACCAAAATTTGTATAAAGTCTGAAACCTTTTCATGAAAATGTTCTATTCAATACCTCCGATACATGATATATGATGCTACCACAGGAAAACTAGTGTTGCTACAGACGTTAATCATAATTATGAAAATTTTTAATTTAAATGTAGGTCTGAACACACAAAATACAGTGCATGGCCATCTGTTAGTTTTCCATCTGGGCTCATTTGCAAAATACATTCTGTTTCACTCCCCCCTCCCCCCTCTATTTATAATCTTCCCTGGAAAACAAATATGCCTAATCTATGGCATGCCAGAGCTGAAGTTAGCTATTTACAAGTGGCTTTTAATAGACATGGTTACACAGTTGAAAGCAGCAACAGAAACTTCTTCAAGTTTTTCTTTTTTTAATTGCTGGTAGGACACTTCCTTAGACTTTTGTTAGTAGACTTGCTTTGAGAATCTTCATGTAAAGATTACTTTACAGCTTGTCTGTAAAGAATAAAGAAAATTGGAATATTGCTATATTTCTCTCTGGATATGATGGTAAGGATAATGTCTAAAACTCTAGAGCTGTCAAAGCAGCATTATTTACAATAGTCAAAGGGTGGGAACAAGACAAATGCCCATTAACTGATGAATGGATTAAAAAATGTGGATATCCATAAATGGAATAGTATTCAGTTATTGAAGTGAAGTACTGATACATGCTACTACATGGATAAACCTTGAAAACATTAAGCTAAGTGAAAGAAGCCAGAAATAAAAGGTTACATATTGCATTATCCCATTTATAAGAAATGTCAAAATGAGGCAAATCTATAGAGGCAGAAAGCAGATTAGTGGTTGCCTAGGGTTAGAGGGTGAGGTTGGGAGAAATGAAGAGGGACTCCTATTAGGTCACTTTTCGGGAAGATGAAAACGTCCTAAAATTAGATTATTATGATGGTTGTGCAATTCTGTGAATATAGTAAAAATATTGAATTGTATACTTAAAAGAGGTGAACTTTATGAAGTATGTAAATTATATTCTAATAAAGGTGTTAAAAAGCTATAGAGCTTGGCCAGGCATGGTGGCTCATGCCTGTAATCCCAGCACTTTGGGAGGCCAAGGTGGGTAGCTCACTTGAGGTCAGGAGTTTGGCTAACATAGTGAAACCCCATGTCTATTAAAAATATAACAAATTAGCTGGCTGTGGTGGCACGTGCCTGGAATCCCAGCTACTCGGGAGGCTGAGGCAAGAGAGTCACTTGAGCCCGGAAGGTGGAGGCTGCAGTGAGCTGAGATCATGCCCTTGCACTCCAGCCTGGGAACAGAGCGAGACTCCACCTCAAAACAAAAACAGAAACAAAAACAAAGCTGTAGAGCTAGAAGGAGATGATGATTATTACCCAGTTGCTTAGTGTTAAGGTTTCTGGGCCTGGATTCAAGGGTTCTCCCTGACACATAATGCTGAGTGGCATTAACTAATTCTCCTAGTGGTATGAACAGAGTGGACTGAAGAGGAGAGATCCAAATGGAAAGACCAGGTAGGAAGCTAGTACAATGGTACCAAGTAAGGCTAAGAAGGGCCTTTAAAAATGGCAATGGCAGTGAGGATAGAGCAGCTTCTAGAGTGCAGTAGATCTTTCAGAGGTGGAATATTTATGAGTTTGTGTCTGATTGATTATGGGGGAAGCAGGAGGAGGTGGACACAGATGGATAAGATGGTAGGTGATCAGAAAGTCTAGAGCAAGTAGAAAATTGAAAAATAAAAAGCCAATGAATCTAGATCTTAATATGAGTTCATGCCATCAATTGGACACAAAATAGAGACACCGAACAGGAAACCATTGTGACCGAACTCAAATTTTGTCAGAAAGCCTAGGGTCAAAGATAAAGAAGGGACTTGTCTGTTGAGCACGGGTAGTGAGAGCACTGAATGGAAGTGGCTGCTGCAGAGACAGTACAGAAACAAGCAGAGGCCAAAAACAGAATGCTGGAACTCCTACATATAAGGGGAGGAAGAAAAGAGAGAAAAAGGGGGAGGGAAGGTAAAATTCCAAAATAAAGATGGGAAACCAGGACAAGTTAGCAAAAACAAGGGAACAGATCTAACTTAAGCCAACTGAAGGCTATCAGATAGATTTTGGAATTTATCAACCAAGGCCTCATCCTTTGTCGGAGTTTTTAGTTTACTTAGGCAGCAAGTAGAAAATTCAGGAACTGAAATCAAATAAAAGCTCTGACTCCGGAGATCAGGCAACACGAGGAAAAATCTACAAGAATTAAACTGATGAGATGAGAAAAAATGAATGGCATTAAAATACGGACGAAAGCAGCTGGAAATTTTGAGAACGAGGCTATCATGACAAAATATGTTGTAAGAAGGAAAATATAGTCTCCAGATGATCCGCTGTCACAATGGGGGTGAAAATACACAAGTAGGCTTTTCTTGCATTTCTGCTATAGCTGAGTGCAAGGCCAAATATTAAGCTGAGCCTCAGTAGATTAATACATTTTGCTTATTTTCAAAATGTTAACCAGATTCTGTACTTCCCAATCTTGAAAAGTTTAGGCTGAAAATAAGGGCAAATTGAGGCCTCTGATAATAAAATCTAGTTGCTCGAATTCCCACTAGGAAACTATAAAACAAGGAATCCACTAGGTGGGTACCTCCCCAGGACACTGTTATTCTAAACAAACAAATACTGCATATTTGTTTATTTATCAGGTCCATGGCTCATTGCTGGGAATGTACAGAAAAGCAGGAAGAAGTCCCTGCTTGCCATTAAGGAGTTCACAGTTAAGTCACAGAGACAGACAGCTAGGCTAGCTGTTTCCAAATTATGTGATCCATGCTATGACAGAGGCCTGGCACATCCAACCCTGCAAGGGGCTGGCAAAGTGGAGCAGAGGAGGATTTTTACAGTGGAGGTCATGTCTAGACTGAATCTTGACGGATAATAGTACTTGTGTAGGAGACTGTGGGTGGAGCATGCACAGGGATTATTTCTCCCAGTGGGCAGAGCACAAGCCAAGCACAAGACCCAGGGTACAAACCAGCATGCACAATTGGGGAACTAATGTACAAGCAGTAGTTGGTTATGGCAATAGCACAAGTTGATTATGAGTAACGACTGACTTGATACTGCAAAGAAGCAGGAGATTTTCCTGGAGATGTCTGCAGGGACAGATCATGGAATGCCATTCTTCTTCCAACCTTTCTTTTAGTATCCCTCAAAATAGACCCTGAGACAAGGACTGGGTTAGGTAGTTTATGAATCACAAATGAGAAAAGGAAAGAAGGGAGAGAAGTCAATGAAGGCTAAATGAACGAGTGGTTTACTACTGTGAGCACCTGGGGCTCCATCCATCCCACTGGAATCACCTGGGAAAGTAAGGAGCATGCTTCATGGCTGGGGCATTTAATGCACAGCTCCCATCTCCCATGGGTTGTGGGTTGAGGCTCCTTCTGGGGGTGTTAATCCTTTCCCCTGCAATCACACATTTTTACATTTTAATGAAGAACATGATGCCTGCTGCTGCTGAGCACCCTCCCTTTGCTCAGGCAGAGAAACAGAGAAAAGGAGTTTAATGTGGGAAGCTGACTGTGTGCAAGAAACTGTCTCTCGCCAGTGTGGCTGAACTCAGGTGGGAAGGGCATAGGAGGCAGAACTTCAGTGGTGTCTGCTAAACAACCTAAAGTAGGCTGTTTCCTCCTTTCAATAATGCGTAGTCATATCCATCTCCACAGCTTTGCTCAGGACATTCACTCTTCCTCAACCCTAAACTTTGAACAGCCTTTAATCCTCCTTCAACTCTGAAGCTTTCCTCATCACCCAATCAGAGGACCTTCCTCTCCTGTGAACACAGAATGTGTGTTGATACAGCAGTATATAATACTTACCATACAATGACTTTTGGCTTTGTATTCTCTGAACATCTATATTAGTCTGTTCTTGCATTTCTATAAAGAAATACCCGAGACTGGGTAATTTCTAAAGAAAAGAGGCCTAATTGTCTCATAGTTCTACAGGCTTCATAGGAAGCATGATGCTGGCATCTGCTCAGTTTCTGATGAAGCTTCAGGGAGCTTTCAACCATGGCAGAAGGCAAAGGGGGAACAGGCACATCATATGGTAAAGGCAGTAGCAAGCAAGAGAGAGGAGGAGGGAGGTGCCACACACTTGTAAACAAACAGATCTCAAGATAACTCACTATCTTGAAGACAGCACCAAACCATGAGGGATTCCCACCATGATCCCACCACCTCCCACTAGGCCCCAACTCCAGCACTGGGGATTGCAATTCAACATCAGATTTGGGCAGGGACAAACATCCAAACTATATTACCATCCATTTATGTTGTTGGTTCCCCAAGGGAATGGATTGTGTCTTATCATCTTTGCATCACCCAGGGTGCCCAGAACATATTATTACTACTTTCAATGGCAAAATCTGCAATTACTTTTGCACCAATGTAATAGTATTGATTGATTGCTCATTCAAAAGGCAACTCCTACTTGATGAACCTTTGGAAAACAAAGCCCTTCCAATAATTCAGCCAATCCAGTGCTACCTCAAAATGCATATTCCTAATACTGAGATGGTAAGCCAACCCATTTTTCAAGGTAGAGGAATGTGTTGTATTATAATGTAAACCAAATTAGCTCTATATAGAGTTTTGACTTTTGATAATCTTCTGTTGAAAATAAATGAGCTGGTAGGAGTCAGAAAGTAGTTACATTTGAAGCTAAACTGAAGAATCAGAACAGATACAAGACATAAAAAAGAGATGGCATACTGGATTTAAAGTAATGTGAAACTTTGATGTCTGCTTCCTAACAATTTATTTAAAATGTTTTGGCCTTTGCACCACTTTAATTTTGGATATCTTTATTCCCTATGGATGTTGTGAAGTGTTGTATATGTATTTTTTAAATCCAGATATGATACTTATTTTGGTATGTATTTTCTGACAGGTCAACTAGCATGGAAATCCTGGGCCTTGGGAGGTCTGAGTCTCATTTTTATATTTACCCAGAGAACATGCTGTTTCTCACTAAAGTCAGTTGAACTATATGGGCCAGTTTCTCTTGTCAGCTTCTTGTAAGCTTTGAACTGGAAGAAGAAATACACAGCAGGGTAATCGAGCCCTTTGAAATTTGGGACAACTAGGAAAGATGCACTGTGGTATTGATTTGTAATAAGCTTTGTTCAAATGACATCCATCTATAACATAAGGATTCTTTTTGGATTAAGATGCCCAGTGGTTATAAATGAAAAGCTGTTATCTTTATTTTGGAGGGTGGGGATAGTGATGGTGGTGTGAGTACGTAATTTTCAGTTATTTCCTTTGTGGGATTTTTTTTGCATTTGGAAAAAAAAAAAAAAGGCATATCCTTTCATTAGTGGCACAAAAGGTAGTGTAAAGGATGTGCCCATTTAGAAGTTAACACATCACACAGTTTTCCTCACATGGAGCTGAAGAAGCTGAAGGAGCTTCTCTCCTGGGCTCTTTCTACCGATGCTCCCTGTTTATCGAGCCCTCACGACATGCTGGGCAAGGTCCTAGTGCTTCACAGCTCAATGTTCATCTCATTTTATCCTCACCAGGACTCTAGAAGCTGTGCATCCGTCAGTCTTGTTTTACAGATGAGGATGCAGGATCAGGAAGGTGAGATAACCTGGCCAACACTCAGTGCTAGTAAACGGTAGCACTCAGATAAGGACTGAGATCTGTTTGCTTTCATAGGCCAAGTACTAGACACTATACTACACTGCCCACCTCCAGCTGAAAACCTCTCCTGGACAGGCTAGGTGACTAGCCTGCTGGGTGTTTACAGACTATACCTCCTCATTGGTGTAAGACGGGTGAGTCCAGTCATTTCAGAAATAATTCTTTAAAGCAGTTTTAATTGAAACCTAATCTCTTTTCAAAGGGCTTAATTCTAAAAATCCACTTACTCTGACTCCAACTAAGCTGTCCTGGAAATCGTTGGAATTGGGATTTTTTCGGGTTAGTCTCAATTAGGGCATGTAATTCCAGTTAGGATTGTTGGGGTCTCAGTGTTCTGGAATTTCAAGTATCTTAAATCTGAATTGTTTAAATCTTGATACCTGCCTGTATTCAGTATTGAAATTTTGACAGAATGGTGCTTTTCTTTAGAAAGCAGTTAGGCCATTTCACTCCCCTATTTAAAGTCCTTTTGTGTATCTTACCACTTTAATTTTTTTCCCAGATTACCTGTGAGGTTGAGTATCTTATGTTTATCAATCATTTGCATTTCATCCAGAGTGAGCTAGGACCTCAATCTAATTACAGAGCCCCCTAAAGAAGCCTTTAAATGAAATACACTTCCTACCCCATTCCATCCCCCATTATTTTATAGACACCTGGATGAAAATGTGATCAGAGGATTGGGGGAACAGGGGAGCAGGGTGAGGAAGGTTCTCAGGTCTAATTTGCACTCCTTTCCAAAGAGTCTGACATTGTTATGAGTTGAAGTGTGTCTCTTCAAAAGATATTGAAACTGTAACCTTCAGTACCTGTGACTGTGACTTTATTTGCAAATAGGGTCTTTGTAGGTGATCAGTTAAGATGAGGTCATTAGGTTGGGCCATGATCCAGTATGATCCAATATGATCCTATGAAGCCATTAGGTTGGGCCATGATCCAATATGTAGGTGATTAGTTAAGATGAGGTCATTATGTTGGGCCATGATCCAATATGAATATTCCCAGTAAAAAGGGAATTTTAGACAAGAGACAGAGACACAAGGAGAACGCCATGGGAAGAGTGGAGTTTTGCTGCTACAAGCCCATAAATGCCAAAGATTTTCAGCAAATCATGAAAATCCAGGAGAGAGGCATGGAACGGATTCTTTCTTACATTCTCATGAGGGACCAACCCCACTGACAACTTGATCTTGGCCATCCAGCCTCTAGAACTATCAGATAATACATTTCTATTGTGTAAGTCACCCAGTTTGTGATATTTTGTTGTGGTGTGTCCAGAAACTAATACATCCTTTCTCCCAGGAATAGGCTTGCTCCTCTGCCCTCTCTTTTCCTCATAAGATGTGCACTTTCTTAGCACCCCTTTCAGTTTATAAAAGGACCAGGACTTTTTCCTATAGTCATCCTACCGGAAGAGGCTCAAGCCCAAAGTACAGAGGTATATCAGACAAGTATCGAGGTCTGTCCAGAGGGACATCATGTGCAGGGTAAAGACAGCTGTCATCTCTCTCTTTTTAATGATATCAGAAGAATGGCAGATATGAGAAGAATGGCAATGTCATGCTTTAATTCTGGGATGGTAATTAATCATCCCAATTTTCTCTATTATGCCACTTCTTTTATTTAAGCATGCCATTTTAGAGAATCCGAGAGTTTTAGGAAGAGAGGAGCTAATTCATAGAGGACACTGTATGTGAGAATACTTATTTAATATTTAACTATGTGAAATATGAAAGCATAATGAAGCTACTCCCCCCACTCAGGGCTATGTGAATGCACTTCTTATCATCTCTGTTTGGATTTGGTGCACAGACAAGCCTGCAGCTGGAGGCCTCCACATCCCTGTGGAAGGGCGAGCCTTGCTTTGTGGACCTGTACTTTTCTTCCCCTCCCTTTGACTGTCAAAGATAACTGATTGATGTTAATTATTTTCTTAGTTATTTGTAAACTAAAACTCTTTTTTTTAACTAGCTTTTTTAAAGCATTTGGAAATGTCTACATGAAAAGACTCTGAGGAGAGTCATAGCTAACAGGAGTGGGAAGAAGTCTTTAGTTTCCCGAGAAACTTCACTCTTGTTTCAGTCCCTAATAATTGGTTTCAGAATCTTGGGGTTTTCAAGAGAGAGAGAAAGACAGGGATATGTCAGACCTGGAGGCAGCTCATTCTTGGTGTCCAACACACTTTGTTCATAGGAGTTCTGATTCCCCTTTCTCTGTTTCCTATGGTGGCAGGATCTCTTGTCACAAGAACTATTAATATTTGTACAATAACTGAAAGAGGCTCTCACCCTCAACCACAAAGGGGTAAGGGGCAGGATCCACCAACCTGCAGAGTGAGCTAAAAATTCACAGCTGTGTGGGCACTGAGTGTTTCTTTTTAAAGACTTTGGTGGAAAGTTGCTTCCTATATTTTGGGCAGAGAATCTGATCTAAACAAAGCAGTTAAATCTTCCTTTCTATCCTAAAGGAAAGGGTCTAGGTTTTCCAAAAGACAAATCTTTCCCTGATGCTGTATGATGTTTTCATTTGTCTTTTCAACAAATATTTATGGAGGGCATGCTAGGTGCTAGGCTCTGCAGTATTACAGCGAGTGAAGCAGAGTTTCTGCCCTCACAGAGTTTACATTCTAGTGGGGAAGGTCAACTTGATATATACTTATGCCATGAGTGATTAAAAAAAATACAAAATAAGTTAAAGGACATAAAGAGAGCCAGAGTCAGGGGTGGGCCTGCTCCTTTGACTAGGGTGGCCAGGTGAAGCGTCTGATGGATTATGTTAGAACAGAGCCCAGAAGGAGTGAGTGAGAAGATTACAGTGATGGATGGATGAACATTCAAGCAGAGGGAAGGTGAAATAGAGGAGCTGGCTTGGCTTCTTTGGGGAACAGCAAAATAGGGGTCTAAAACAAATAATAAACTGGTGGGGGAGTATGAATGTCTGGGTCTCATGCTTTGTAGGGAACAAATTCACAGGTAAATTTATACCCTGGCTCTCCCTTGAGGGATCAGGCTGAGTGGGAGGCAGGAAATACTGTGCCTGAACTCAACCCTGCTGCTTGGCTTCTGGCCCTTCCCTGCCCCGCTCTCTCTGCTTCCTTGGTGGTCTCTCCTCCATCATTTGACCAAGAATCCCACCTCAGGTCTGCTTCTGAGATACCAGCCATTGGAGAATTCCACACAAATGAATTTATCATCTGACTTACGCTTTCTAAGGATTACACTGCAAGATGAAAGGGTGGAAGCAGGGAGAACCACTGAGGCTTGGCAATAGTTCAGGATGGTAGTGATGAGTATGTGAGAAGTGATTGGAGCCTGAAACTATTTTGAAGATATGGTTAACAGGACTGGATGATGGAGGTATGCGAGAAAGAACAGAGTCAGGGACGATTCTAGTTTTTGGCCTAAGAAACTGGGTGGAGTTGCCACACACTGAGATGGGGGAGACAGTGGAGAGGCAGGTTTGGGGAGAGACATCAGACGTTCAGTTTTGTTGCATTTGAGATACCGACTGGATATCCAACTGGAGATGTCAAGCAGGCAGTGTGTCTCCCAGTCTGGAACTCAGGAATGGGGCCTAGGGTAGAACGTTACCTGTAGGAGTATTCAGCAGTCATGACAGGGGAGTGATTCTAGACAGAGAAGAGGTCTCAGGAGTGAGTTTATCCCAAACTTTCAGGCTGAGGAGGTGAGGAGAAACCAGCAAAGGAGTCTGAGGAGGAGGGGCCAGTCCAGCAGAGGGGAATCTGTGAGAAAAGGGCCTTAGAAATCAAGGAAAAAGTGGGCATCTTGTAGGAGGGAGCGACTGGGTGTACAGTGCTCAGGAGATTGATGCAAACAGGCCTAAAACTTTCCTTTGGACTTGGCAGCAAAGAGGTCTTGAATTGTCTTGACAAGAGCTATTTGGGAGCGATGGACACAAAGTCCCAATGGGAAGGGCTCAAGAGACAATGGGAGACGAGTAAGTAAAAGACACTGAACACAGGTAACTCTTCTGAGAAGTTTTGTTATATAGAAGAATAGAAAAATGGGCAGAACTTTGGGAGGAATGTGGGGTCAAAAGGGGATTTTTGAAAGATGCTCATATGACGGGATGTTTTGAATTTATTCAGATGATCTCACAGAAAGGGTGGAATTAAGATGCAGGAGAGAAGGGGCAATTGCTGGAGTCATGTCCTTGAGCCAGTGAAAGGAGATGGGATGGGGTGACATTAGTTAGGCATGTGTACAATTTACCCTTACTCACAGGACAGCTGTCAGGCAATAGAGATACAGACACGGGTAGATCACAGTTGAGGTGGTTAGATCTTTCCTGATTGCTTGCATTTTCTTTGATAGCTAGAACTCATGGTCATAAGTAGGGCTCCTGTTACCTGATGAACCATTAGATGTGCATTTTTGTACTCTCGATGATTTTGGCGTTGATTCTTCCAACCATTAAAACATAATTGGTGTCTACAAAGAGCTAGACCTGCACAAAGTTAATGCCCTTCCCCAAATTTCTGAATCCCTGGCCAAAGTTTATACATAGGGGTTATTAATAAATCATGCAGCGAATTCATCAACTCAATGTAGATGATTTTAAGAAAGACTAAATTTGTTCTGAAGGGCTGACTATTATTATTATTATTTACAAGCAATGTTCACTAGCAGAACACAGTTTTTAGTTTTAAATTTCTTGGTTTCTGCCTGTACAAATTAAAGAAGATGGAACTTCAACCTTCCTTTTCCAGTCTCCTGCTTTTTGACACTCTGACCAACCCTTAGTACTACTTATTTTTCTCTTTTGATTATAAAAATGTCAGCCTGCAGATTAATGAAAACTTGGCCTTTTTGTGTAATTTATCCTTTGAGGCTGAAGGAAAACCTTCAGGGAGAATATAAAAGCAATCAGGCATCCATTTAGACAAGATGCTGTGATTATTTTTTGTATGCAGTTTTATATCATTTCACTTTTTCAATATGTCTATTTCACATAATTTATTACTCGACACTTTTTACTTTCAATCATTTTTGGTTGCATATAAATAAACAGGCATTAATGTCAAGAGAATTAGCATTCCATTATAAACTCTATACAAGCTAAAAAAACTGGCTTCAGTGAAGTTGCCACCTTATTTGGGACATACACATACATTTGATGGTGCCTGTTTAGAGAATGAAACATTGGCACTTTTTAAAATTTTTGCTAAATAGAAGCACTTCTTAAATGGAGACGGTGATTTCCAGAGCAACGTTATGCAGGTGAGAATTATGCATTTTAATGTTGTTCTGAATGGAAGTTAATCTTAAAATAATGTAAATGGTGGCTTAAATGATGACTGTTTGTGCTTTCCCAGAAGAAATCCTGGTCAATAGTATGACCACATGTGTTCATATACATTTAAATATGATATTATTTACTATTTCTTAATATTTAAAATATTTTATTGGAATATTTAAAAATCAAATAAAAATTTTTTCACTAGTCATCAAGGCATATCAAGTTTGAGCTCTTCTATGTAAATCTATGAAAAACCAGGTTTTCCCACTAGCTTTGAGATGAAGCCCATTGAATCAGGGCCTATCCTGTTAGTGGGGAGAGAAAGAAGACATATAATTCTGGGGGAAATTTATTGGAAAGCATAATATATAATATTTAAATACAAATTAGAGAAATGCTCAAAAGAAACTGCAAATGAAATAAATTTAAAAGCAAAATATATATAAGTGATTACTACATTCTCTTCTCTTTGCTTTACCATACTTTAGGTTAGATAATTATTATATAATTAAAATTTTAATAGTGGACACAATGACAAACATTACCAACACTTAGTACTAAATGAATATATAGCATTTAAATATTCATTTTCTTTAAAGTATGCAAATTTTAGCTTCACCACAAGGAAGCTCTTTTTGTTTGTTTGTTTTATTTTTTTTGTTTTATTTTTATTTTTTATTTTTATTATACTTTAAGTTCTAGGGTACATGTGCATAACGTGCAGGTTTGTTACATATGTATACTTGTGCCATGTTGGTGTGCTGCACCCATCAACTCGTCAGCACCCATCAATTCATCATTTATATCAGGCATAACTCCCCAATGCAATCCCTCCCCCCCCCCCCCCCCCCCCCCCCATAAGCCCCCCCGCGGGGTGTTCCCCTTCCCAAGTCCAAGTGAACTCATTGTTCAGTTCCCACCTATGAGTGAGAACATGCGGTGTTTGGTTTTCTCTTCTTGTGATAGTTTGCTAAGAATGATGGTTTCCAGCTGCATCCATGTCCCTACAAAGGACGCAAACTCATCCTTTTTTATGGCTGCATAGTATTCCATGGTGTATATGTGCCACATTTTCTTACAAGGAAGCTCTTAATGTCATCTTCGTAAGTAAGGCATGTCTGTCTGAGGCCCCAGGATAAATGGGGCTGATTGACTTGACTCCCTGTGTTTCCAGGAATGCATTTGTGATCACTGGCCTTACCACCCAGAGGTCACTAAGAATGTTAGCCTTCCCTTGCTGAAAGACATTTTTAAGGACTTCATTTGACACAGTTGCCTTGCAAGGGGATACCAATAATCCTTAACACTCATGCCCACTACTCTCTTTGCTTCCAGACTCATAACCTGAAACAAATCCTTACAGATTCCAGACAGATGGTTATAAAGCCTGACTCTGGAAGAGGTAGCATATCCACTGAAAAAAGAATGTTGCCTTTTTATATTGGCAGAACTTAGGAAATGTACAGATAAATGGATTTTAAGAGTACAAAAGAAGGGAAAAAGAAATAATGTGTCAATACGGGTGCACTCAGTAGAGATTTTGCTTTCAATGTGTTATCTCAGTAAGCTAGTATTCAATTCTTTGCTTAATTATTTAAGTGAAATAAGACTGAATATTAGCCTTCTCCTGTGAGGTTTGAATTGTTAGAACTTCTGGTAGGATGTAGAGAAGAGGTCCAAAGTCTATGAAGATCAGAATGATAAAGCTGATTTATCATATCAAGTCTCACACACAGCCCACCATCACTACGCACTCTGGAGGGTTAGAGGATGTACTTTTCACTATGGTATTAAGAAATGCAGCGAGAAGGGTGACATCAGGATCCTTGAAAGATTTGTATGGTTTTCCTCTGTAAACCAGAAATTGTAGTGAGAGATGCAGCCCCTGAAAAAGGCTCCTTGATTTCACTGGGGGATCATGGTAACCAGCAGTGGGAGATGGCTAAGTAGCAGGGCTTAAGTGCCTAAGAGATGGTCAATATTTGTGCAACAGATATCAGATCTACAACCAAATTCAGAATGGTCCTATGTAGCCTGTAGAAATCTTTCACTGTGGTCACAATGGCCCTATGACTAAAGAAGACAAACAGTCTTAGAAAGATATACATAATGTATGTATAAATCTCTAGTCCTAATAAAGATCTGACTTCAGACACCAAAGAAGAAAATCACAACTCCATTCAAGTCCCAAACTAGAGGCAGTACAGATAGAGCTTTTTGAATAAAGGGTAAGCCTGGGATCCTTGAAGAAAGACTGTACAAGACTGCTGCAAGTATGACCTATACATCTCCCTCTAAGCATTTCCCCAAAGTGGCAATTTATCAGGATGGTGGCTCCATGCTGGATAAATAGAAATACCTAGACTGTTCAGAAATTACAGTGTACTGCTTATAAACTAATGCAAACACTCATATTTGTGGATCTGATCTATCAGGGACTTAGGAAAGTCAGTTGATAAATAAAGTTTAAGCCTGAGTCAATTTTGAGTAAGGCCAGTGAATCTACAACCCCACTCTGTAGCTATTTTCCCATTTACTAAATGCATAGAAGGAAGAGGCAGGTATACTCGGCAACCGGCACAATATACACGTTGAATACTCTGGTTACCACTTCAGCCATGCAATGAGGGCTATTATGGTAGGAAAGGCCAAGTGGAACCACCTGGAATGCATTTTCTAGCAAAACGATAAATAAAAAATGTTAATGCTTTCTTGAAGGAGATGCAGAGATTAGTTCCACTACCAAAGATTTGCAGGGTGATGATTTCTATTACATTCTCTTTTGTCTCCTTATATAGCTTGTGCAAAAGATGGAAAGTTCTTGGAGAATAAAAGTATATTATCACAAACTTAATCAGGCAGTGACTCCAATTGCATTTACAATTCCAACTGTGGCCTATTTACTGGAGTACATCCAGTATACACCTTGCAAACTGATATGCAGATATTGATTTGGCATCTGCTTTCTTCTCTATACCAGTCGGCAGAATCACCAGAAGCAGTTTGCTTTCACTTGGAAGAGACAGCATTATACCATTATTGACTTTCCTCAGGGGTATGTCAACTTTTTGGCCCTCTCACAGAAACCAGTCTCTTTCTACTCAAAGTGTGATCTGCAGATCAGCTGTGTTACCATCACCTGGCAGATTGTTAGAAATGCAGAAACTCAGTTCTTATTGCAGACCTACTGAATTTTTCTATGCACATTAAAGTTTGAGAAGGACTGATCTTGTCTAAAGTGACTTTGATCACATCACCATCTCAGAGAGTGTCACACTGGTTCACTAAACAGATAAGAAGGCTGGTTAGACCTGGAGGTAACAAATACTCAAAGTGAATTTGTGAAGTATTATATAAATATTAGAGGGTGGTTAAAAAGATCCTATGAAAATTCAGGGGCCTGCTACCTCAGTGAGGTTTCTAGGAGTCCAGAAATCTGAGGAATGTTGAGAGATCCTGTTTAAAGAGAAAGACAAGTCAATGTACCTTACACCTCTTACTGCTAAGATAGAATTAGAATAATTAGGGAAGATCTTCTGCTATTCTACTCATTTACTGAGTGTTTACCCAGTTGCCGTTGTGACTAGAGCCCAGAGCAAGAGGAAGTTTTGTGGCAGGTCCAGTGAAAGCTGATTTTCCATTTTAGCCATATGACCATCAGATTCAATTGTAATATAGTTTTCTATGAGTCATATGGGTTTGATACGATATCTCTGGTAAACCTAATGAGAAAATTACAAACTGTAACTCTAGAATTTGGAAATAAATCCATGTGCTGTTTTGCAAAGAAATATTCTCATTTTGAAAGCACAGTACTGGCTTTCTGCTAGGCCCTAGTGAATACTGTACAACTGATCGTACAATATCACCTGACTATGCCACCTGAGGTACATCTCATGAACTTGGTGTGGTCTGCTCCACCAAGACATAAATTTGGGCATGTGTAACCAACTCTCATCACAAATGAAAGTGCTATATATGAGACTGGATTTTAACAGGAACTGAAGGCACAAGTAAGTTCATGCGCAGGCAGCTGACTCTTATGGTACCTACTATTATTGCATAGTCACTTCTTCCTTAATCCATGTGTAGAATTTCACATCAACGGTTGTAAGAAAGAACAAACTCAGGCCTGCTTTACACAGATAATTCCACATAAAATGCTGTTACAACTCCAAATTGGACCACTTCAGTTTTATGGGGATATTCTGAGATGACCCTGAAAGATAATGATGGAAAGGAAATACTTTCAGCAGAACATTTAGTGGTGCATATACTTGTTATTTTTACCTGGAATGGATAGACATACAGAAGTAAAAATGTATGTCAATTTATGGGCAATGACTAATGGTTTGGCCAGATGGTCAAAGGGAGTGCATTTGAGGAGCACCAACATGGAAAATTAAGGAAGAAATACATAGATGGAATAATCTCAGAATCGACATAAGGCATGAGAACATTTGTACTCATGCGAATGCTCACAAAGAGCTTTCCTTCAAAAGGAGTCTCCTGTTAATCAAGTGGGCAAGATAGACTGTCCTGTGGGTCTCAGAAAATCTGTTTCTCTAGCCATGGGTTTATGAACAAAGTGGTCTTGGCAGGAAGCATGGAAGTTAAAGTTAAAGAATGGGCTTAACAACATGAGTAACAGTCGCTGTTGAGTGCCCAAAACGTCAACAGCAGAGACAACATGAGTACTCAATATAGTGTCATTCCCAGAGGAGACTAGCCAATCCTTTGGTGTCAAGTAATTGAATTAAAATGCACTATCATAAATAAATCTGCAATTTTTACTTACTAGAATAAACACTTACTCTATATGTTATTTGCTTACTCTCCATGCAGTGATTCTACCAGAAACTTCATCTGTAGAATTACTGAATATCTTTGCATCATCAAGGCATTACATTCGACATTGCTTCTGACAAAGAAACTCACTTAATAGCAAAATAATAGATACACAACTATGATAATAACTGGTTTTGTCCAGCCTGTAACCCCAATGTAACTGATCTAATAGAAGAGTGGAACAACCTACTGATGACCCTGATATGGTGCATGCACAGTTGTGAATCCGGAAAAATGTAATATGACTCCATACATTTTCTTGAGTCAGCAACGAATAATGGCACAGTTTTTCCTATAGCCAGTGTATACAATTCTAAAGGGGTAAAAGTGGCTTTCTTTATCTGTTATCTTCTAATAACCTACCTCAAAACCATTTGCTTCCTGTTTTTGTAGCTTTGGACTCTAACTTAAAGATATAAATTCCCAAGGAAGACGTGTTTCCACTAGTGGCACAACAATAATTGCAATTAACTGGAAGTTGAGGATACTCCCTGGGCACCTTGGGCTTCTTATGCTACTTAGACATAATGTCATATATCTATTGCTTCAGGAAAAGCAGCATATGGTGCGGGCTGGAGATATCAATTTTGCTGGGTTGTCAGGGAAAAATGGGGGCAGTTTCCTAATGTTGTACAGTAGGGCATAAAGGAGTAGTCTGAAATCAGAACACTCCCTTGTGAGACTCTTAGAACTTACCGGTTATAGAGTCAAATTTATTGGGAGACTATAGCAATGCAATCCTGGGAGGACCACTGATGGCTCTAGAATTGCAGGTTTGTGCTATGGTTTGAATGTTTGTGTCTCTCCAAAATTCATGTTGAAATTTAATCCCCAAAGCGTTACTATTAAGAGGTGGAGTATTTAAGAGGTGATTATGTCATGAAGGCTTTGCACTCATGAATATCTGTAGTGACCTTGTGAAAAGGCTTAAGGGAATCTGTTTGCCTCTTTTGCCTTCCCACTTAACAACACAGCAACAACATGCCACTTGGAAGCAGAGAAGAAGCTTTTATCAGACACTAAATCTGCTGGCACCTTGATCTTGGACTTCCCAGGCTCCAGAACTGTGAGAAATACATTTCTATCATAAATTACCCATTCTAAGTTATTTCTTTATAGTAGCCCAAATGCACCAAGACAGAAAATGGTACCAAGAAGTTGAGTGCTGCTGTAACAAATACCTAAAAATGTGGAAGCTGCTTTAGAACTGGGTAATGGGCAGAGGCTGAAAGTATTTGGAAGAGCAGGCTAGAAAAATCCCATATTGCCATGAACGGATCATAAAGGGGCATTCTGGTCAGGGCTCAGAAGAAGAGAGCTGTAGACAGAGCCTCAATCTTGGAGATTACTTAAGTGATTATTATTAGAATGTTGGTAGAAATACGGACAATAAAGGCCATTTCAATGAGGTCTCACATAAAAATGAGGAACGTGCTATTACAAACTGGAAGAAAGGCTATCTTTGTTATGAAGAGGCAAAGAACTTGGCTGAATTGTGTTTATGTCCTAGATACTTGTAGAAGCAGAACTTAAAAGAAATCTATTAGTTGGTGCAAAAGTAATTGTGGTTTTTGCCATTAAAACTAATGGCAACATATAATTGGATATTTGGCAGAAGAAATCTCTCAGCAAAGTGTTAAAGGTGAAGCATAGCTTCTTGTGACTGCTTACAGTAAAAAAGATAGAGAGAGAAACAAAGATGAAATTTATAATTGAAGGGAAGCAGAACTTAAAGATTTAAAAATTTTCATTCCTGCCATGTTAAAAATGAAAAAGCAAGCCCAGGAGAGAACACCAAAGGCATAGCCAAGTAAATGTTTGATAAAAAGACAGTATGGATAGAAGGTGGTCAGATATTATTCCTCAAGACAATGGAAGAATGACCCCAAAGACATTTTGGAGATCTTCAAGGCAGCCATTTTCATCATAAACCCAGAGTGCTAGGACCTTGAGGACAGAATATTTTCGGGGAGGGGCCCAGCATGCCAATAGGACCTCAGAAATTACTGCCCAGCTTTCTGCTTCACACATTCTGGAGTCATGTGCATTGGCTGCCCCAGGTGTGAGTCCAGCGGGCCCAGGTGCAGTGCATTCTGCCATCGCCTCCCCTCTGGAAGGTGGAGGCTGTAAACTTCCATGGCATGCATGTAGTGCTAACTCTGTAGGTGTGCAGAGTGCAGGAGTTGTGGGGTTGGGGCCACCACAGAGAGCCTTCACTAGGCCAATGCCTACGGAGTTTTGGGTGTGGGGTGACCACAGAGAATACCCACTAGGGCAATGCCCAGAGGAGCTGTGAGGTCAGGGCCACTATAGAAACCCCTTATTAGGGCAACAACTAGTGCAGCCATGTGGAGAGGGCCACCACGCAGACATCAAACTAGGAGAGCCACCAACATTGTAACTCCAGCCTAGGAGAGCTGCAGGCATGTGACTACAACTCATGAGAGTTATTGCATGGGCTGCACCCAGAAAAACCATAGGGCGGGGCTGCTCAGAGCCTTGGGGGCCCAGCCCCTGCCTCAGTGTGTTCAGAAGGTGGAACATGGACTCAAAAAGATTATTCTCATGCCTCAAGATTTAGTAGTTTTTGCCTTGTTGGCTTTTGGACTTATGTGGGAACTGTTACCCCTTTCGTCTTGCCTATTTCACCCTTTTGAAATGAAAATATCTATCCTATGTTGGTCCCAACTATTGTATTTTGAAATCACATAACTTTTTTGATTTCACAGGCTCACAACTGGAGGGGAATTTGTTGCAGGATGAATCATACCTTAAGTATCACCCATATCTGATTTAGATGTTGTTCAGATGAGATTTTGGACTTTAACCTTAAAATTGATGCTGGAATGAGCTAAGGCCATGGGGCTGTTGGGATGTAATGAATGTATTTTGTATGTGAGAAGGACATACGTGGGGGGTGGGGTGGGGACAAAATCCTATAATGTGAATGTCTGTGTCCCTTCAAAGTTCAGGTTGATACTTAATCCCTAGTGCAATAGTAAAAGTGGTGCCTTTAGGAGGTCACTCAGTCCTGAGCTCAGAGCCCTCATGAGTGGGAATTAGTGCCCTTATAAAATGGCTTGAGGAAGTGTGTTCACCCCTTTAACCCCTCTGCTCTTCCACTATATGAAGACACAGTAGCAAGGGACCATTTTGGAAGCAGAGAACAAGCCTTCACTAGATACTGAATCTGCTGGTGACCTGATTTTGGACTTCCTAGCCCTTAGAACTGTGAGAAATAAATTTCTGTTCTTTATAAATTACTGAGTGTAAGATACTTTGTTATAGCAGCCTGAACAGACAGAGACAGCTTGGGACAGGATTAGTTATCCTAGCTGGGGTAAGCAGAACCTGACAAACCATGTAAGAATATATATAATCAGTATGGTTTCATGACCAGCTTCAGTAATGAGGAATGTCCTAGCTACACATATTTTGTTCCTAGCTTTATTATGTATATTTTATATACTAATCAATAATTTATTTCTTCTTGCTTAAATTACAGAATATCAAAAGAGGACTCATTGAGAAAAGAAATGAGAATTACTCAGAGAAAATATAGAATAACTTAAGAAGTTTTTGTTTTTCATTTTGGGAAACAGAGAGAAAATATAGAATAACTTAAGAAAGTTTTGTTTTTCATTTTGGGAAACAGAGTGAGCACATCTTTGATTATACAAGGTATAGTTGTATATGTTATCCATAAGCCTTTGTTGTTGTTGTTTGAAAATTTATATATGGGTAGAGAAATGTGTATAATTCCTAAGTTGATAAAGGGGTGCACAGCATCAGACTATTTTCAACTATACATCACCCTCAATACCCTCTATATTTTCTTTTGAACTGCAGAGAAGAAGTCTGGCTCTGCATTTCACAGAATTACTTTCCTTATGTGATTCTAGCAATTGTGAAAGATTTGAAAGTGGAAGAGAAAGGTAAGTCATTATTTCCGCAGCAGCAACAGACAGCCAAAATGATCTGCAACAACTTCCCTTGACTTTGAGGAATTTTCCTAAAATCAGGCATTTACGGTGCGTTCCGTGGATTCCAGTCAGACTTTGAAGAATCTTCACTGAAGTACTGCAGATACCTGAAATCACCAGAACTAGCTTCTGTTGGGCCCCTAACATCATGAGAATCACACATCAGTGCTGCAGGCAGTTGAGATTATTGTTGGCAGCTTCTCTATGATCCTTATACTTCCTGATTTCTCCCGAGATCTTCCTGGTGTGTACTCCCTAGCTATTCCTATCATTGTGTAAGTTTCTAATTTCCTGTAATAAATCTCTTTCCATTTCAAATCCCCAGAGTGATGCAGTCAATTATCAGGATATATCAACTATTTAGAAGCAAGAAAAGACCTGTTAATTAACTTAAATAGATAAAATAAAGACCAAGTACATTTTATTTATAGGAAGAATTGTCAGGCTCTTACATAGAATCTATCTATGTTTTTACAGATAATCCTAATGAGCTTAGTCATCTGCAACCCCAAGAGACAAACAGAAGCAGCAAATTGGAAAGAAGGAAGCCACTATCTAAAGCAGAGATTCTGATAGCACCAGTGACTGGACACCATTAGCAGGGTAGTTTTACTGACTCCTTTACATAATAGTGAATATGATTACTCAAAACATTTAGAAGTCTGGGGTCATTTAGTGGCGGAGTCAACATTTTATATAACAAAAGCCCCTAAAGGTATTATTGCCATATCAATCAACAATCATGATAACCTTCAAAATGAAGAAAAAATTATATCATATTCAGAATAATTTACTTAAGAAACTAGGGAATATCTAGGAGAATCCATTTAGGAGAATATCTTTGTCTATCAAAACTTCAAACATTCTGAATCAAAATCTTGTGGGTGGGAGAGTCCTGAAAGGTGCATTTGCTGGTTCACCCCTCCTCCCCACCACTCTAATATATAGCCACAGCCAGGATCGAGAACTACTGATCCAGTCAACCAACTCTCCAGAAAATGATGCCTGGGAATAAAAATAAATCTCTAATTTCTATTCTCACCTCTCACTTTCAGCTGTCAAACATCATCTAAGCTACTCCACTATGGCCACAGTGGCCTTTCTTTTAGATAACTGCTATCTTGTTGCCCCTCACATCTGGATCCAGTTTCTCCCACATCTTGACACCAACTCCTATAGAAAGCACTCATTAGACAATCAGATAACTTTCTTTAAGATAATTATGCTATGCCTCAACTCTCTCCAATTTATGCATTCTTGTCTTTTTATCACTCTGTAAACATATTCACTGGAAGTCTCTGAGATCTTTTCAGTGGTTTCCTATTCATCACTATGCTTCCTGTCTGATTCCCCATCCCTCTGTGTAACCAGCTGGGTTCCTAATTCCTGATATATCTGCTGTATTGGATTTATCTCTAAATTACAAATACCAGCCCAGGGTTTGCCGCACACTTGGTTCTCTATAAACATTTGCTGAACAGAGTCTTGGTATCTGAGCCACAGTTACCTGCAGACTCCTAATTCTAATTTAAACTTTCTGCCTCCTAGACCTTTGACATATGGCACTAAAAATTACCAGCTGGAGCCCAAACTCAAACATATAAGCATTTTACTGCATCAGGATTGGAGGACCAGAAGGGCAGGAACTAACTGGTGAATCACAGTCTGAAGAGAATATTGAAGAGGAAAGTATGTGTTTTCCTGTGAATCAAGTTTATGATAAGGGAAGATAGAAAATGGGGAAAATAGCAAAGGAAAGGAGCTTTAAAAAAAAGAGGCCCCAAGACTATGCTATGTATTCCTGAGTCAAATTTGAACAGCTAAGATTAGGGCCATTTTTATATTTTGAAAGCTGTAATAGCCAGTGTCCAAGATGACCCCCAGTGATGCACATCTCCTGGTATTCACACCTTTGTGCAATCCACTCCCACATTGTACCAAGGCTGGTCTGTGCAGCCAACAGCATAAGGCAAAAGTGTAAAATATGATCTGAGGCTATGTCTTAAAAGACAGTGTGGCTTCTGCCTTGTTCTCTTTTGTGGGTCACTTGCTCTGAGGGATGCCAAGTGCCATGATGTAAGGATACTCAGGTGGCCAACGGAGAGGCCCATATGAAGAGAAATGGAGGTCTCCAGCCAACAGCCAGCAAAGAACAGAGGACCACCAATGGCCACAGGATTGAATCCCAGCGGAGCCTTGAGATGACTACAGCCCCAGCTGGACGCTTAACTACACCCTGTGAGAGACGCTGATCCAGAACCATCCAGTTAACCCATCTCTGGATTCCTGACCTTCAGAAACTGAGTGAGATAAATGTTTGTTGTATTAAGTTGTTAAATTTTGAGAAAATTTGTTTCACAGCAATAGAGAACTAAAACAAAAGTCTGAACTGGAGGTTGCAAATTGAGGACTGGAGGAAACTTCTGGTATGCTGACAAGATTTTGTTTCATAGGGAAGAAAGAGCATTTTTAAAAATTCAATTAATTGTCAACAGTTACATTTGGAAGATTTTTAAAAATCGAGGTTTCTTACTTTCTTTAAAAAAGAAAAAGATCTCATAACACAGCCCTATTCTTATGACCCTGTTGCCTTGGACGTGGTCTATTCCATTTGTTTAAATACCACTAGGCATTCGATTTTGCTACCTCTGGTCCAAACTCATCTAACAAGAAATGATTTTATTCATCTTATAATTTCTTTGTTTTATCAGGAGCTCTCTTTCTGCATATAGGAGTATTTATTTATTTATCTTAAGATTTCACTAGACGAAAGAGTTCTGCCATAAAATTGCCTGCTCATTAGAAACATCTGGGAAACCCTACAATGTAAAGATCTCCAATCATGGATTATGGCAAATGTGGTTATTTTATGATTATATCTTTACATTTCAAAAGAAAGATCAAATTCTCTCTCCCTTCCTTCTGGAGTTGAAGCAAGACTATAAAAATCAGTATGGAATGGGGGTTTGGTACAAGGAGCAGGTGATTCACAATGGCTGATCCTGCAGAGTGGATCTGAAACAGGTCCTTAGGAGGTATAGGGGGAGTAGAGCATTAAAATGGGAAGACAAAATAGCAATGCCAAGTCAAGGGGGACAGGGATGGGATTAAGGATAAGAAATGGAGCCAAGAGGACAAAGGATTGAGAGGAGGAGGTCAGGAAGAAGCAAAAGGAGTCTAGGATGATTGCCATGAAAAGCTCTGGCGTTTCTGAAGTTCTCTCTTCTTAATCCATGGATACTGAGACATGATAATGACGTGGCGATGGATCTTTAGGAACTCTGATAAAGGACTGCTTTGAAAATTTATCATAAAGACTATCCACATGATATGACTGGTTTCTGGCAATCCAGCTCTTCTAGGTACAGAAAATCTCATGGATTACTTCCAATTATTTTGTTTCCTCCTTTGAAATGTTCGAATATTTCAATGCACTAGGGCCGTGGTGAGCAGGCTTCCTTGGGAGAAAGGGAAAAACTATCAAGGCCAGGTGATACAATGGTCTCTTGGGACAATGACCTGATAGGTTTAAGTGAAAGATGACACTTAAACATTTGTGCATATTTAGTTTAAAGGAATTATATTCACATGCAGATCATATATTTGGCTCATTTCATAAATACACGCATTTGCCATGCATTTGAGAAATGTGAAGGCAAGCCAAGTTTTGTACAGCCCGCATCATTTTACACATTTGGGAAGGTTAATAGTAAAATTCTAAGCAACTGATTTAGGTGCTTTTTAAAATTTGAAGATCCTACAGCTGATTATAGAATTTGAGGAAGTTGGCCAGCCTTGGCAAATTTCTTCCTTTCTTTAGTTACCAGAGAAGAGCAGAGGTAAGAATTGCTAGGCAGGAGAGAATGGCTTTGCTAGTCTCCACTGTTCTTTTTCCCCACCATGTTCCTTCAGGCAAAAGTTAGCCTGTATTTCTAAGTGTCTGGATATAAACATGCCTGTATTAAAACATTCTCCTTGTTTATAATTTTATGATTTATCTATGTATCTTTATTTTTGGCTACTGTGGCTTTTTACAGCTTTCTAATTTATATAGCCATTTGTTTAGGCTGTCAAAACATTTTTAATTTTAATTACTGCGTATCATGCCTGAGGGTGTAAAACTGTCAGATAAATCTGAGACTCTGCATAAACATGTGGGGAACTGCATGTATTATCGCCCAACAATTGCTAGTGGGCAGTTAGCAAATGCCTTTCCAGAGGGTTCGCTGGCTGGCTCCTTTCCCCCCTTCATGGAGGCACAGGATAATGTTGTCAGATGGGGTGCTGGACATCTCGTCACACATCACGTGTCATTGACCTCGGCACCAAAAGCTCAAGACTGTGATAGACCAGTTGCAGGCGGGGGAGTCCTGCAGATGGCTGATAGGAGAGCACTTAATGTTCAAGCTTATCATACTGAGGAGCTGGATAATCAACCTGGCACTTCATTTTTAAAAAGAAAATAACTGGAGAAGAGGAGTCAAACTTCAAAGAAGAGGGTAGTATATTTGGTTGGCAAAATGTGACCAGAGATCTTGTTTCTTTTTCTTTTTCTTTTTCATAAAGTCTCAGAAATAGTATAGATATATGCATCCATCCATCAATTTAATTAAAAATCTAATAGTTTTGTATTTGGGGTCGGAAGATTGAGCTTGAGCTCAAGACTTGATGTTGTCATTTACTAGCTATGGTAACCCTGGACAGTTTTTTTTTTTTTTCTAATTATACTTTAAGTTCTGGGGTACATGAGCAGAACGTGCAGGTTTGTTACATAGGTATACATATGCATGGTGGTTTGCTGCACCCATCAACCCGTCATCTACGTTAGGTATTTCTCCTAATGCTATTCCTTCCCTTGCTCCCAACCCCCCGACAGTCCCCGGTGTGATATTCCCCTCCCTGTGTCCATATGTTCTCATTGTTCAGTTCCCGCTTATGAGTGAGAACCTGCAATGTTTGGTTTTCTGTTTCTGTGTTAGTTTGCTGAGAACGATGGTTTCCAGCTTCATCCATGTGTCTGCAAAGGACATGAACTCATCCTTTCTTATGGCTGCATAGTATTCAATGGTGTATATGTGACACATTTTCTCTATCCAGTCTATCATTGATGGCATTTGGGTTGGTTCCAAGTCTTTGCTATTGTGAATAGTTTTGTAATAAACATACATGTGCATGTGTCTTTATAGTAGAATGATTTACAATACTTTGGGTATATATCCAGTAATGGGATCGCTGGGTCAAATGGTATTTCTGGTTCTAGATCCTTGAGGAATCGCCACACTGTCTTCCACAATGGTTGAACTGATTTACACTCCACCAACAGTGTAAAAGTGTTCCTATTTCTCCACATCCTCTCCAGCACCTGTTGTTTCCTGACTTTTTAATGAATGTCATTCTAACTGGCATGGGATGGTATCTCATTGTGGTTTTGATTTGCATTACCCTAATGACCAGTGATGATGAGCTTTTTTATTCATTTGTTGGCTGCATAAAATAAATGGTGTTGGGAAAACTGGCTAGCCATATGCAGAAAACTGAAACTAGACCCCTTCCTTACACCTTATAAAGAATTAACTCAAGATGGATTAAAGATTTAAACGTATGACCTAAAACCATAAAAACCCTAGAAGAAAACCTAGGCAATACCATTCAGGACATAGGCATGGGCAAAGACTTCATGACCTAAACACCAAAAGCAATGGCAACAAAAGCCAAAATTGACAGATGGGATCTAATTAAACTAAAGAGCTTCTGCAAAGCAAAAGAAACTATCATCAGAGTGAACAGGCAACCTACAGAATGGGAGAAAACTTCTGCAATCTATGCATCTGACAAAGGGCTAATATCCAGAATCTACAAGGAACTTAAACAAATTTACAAGAAAAAAACAAACAACCCATCAAAAAGTTGGCGAAGGATATGAACAGACATTTTTCAAAAGAAGGCCAAATTCTTTAACTGTAGGTTTATACTCTAGTCAGCTGAAAGGCTTTTAGAGGTAATTTAGCACTTTATCCAATATGAAGTGTAGACTTACCATGAGATATGGATCTGGACTATATCTGTGTTTATCTTATGACAATGTAATATAATTTCTTTTCTTTTCTTTTTTTAGACAGGGTCTCACACTGTTGTCCAGGCTGGAGTGCAGTGGTGCAATCTCAGCTCACTGCAACCTCCGCTTCCTGGGCTCAACCTATTCTCCAGCCTCAGCCTCCAAAGTAGCTGGGACCACGGGTGCATGCCACCACTCCCGGTAAATTTGTTTTTCTTAGAGATGGGGGTTTGCCATGTTGCCCAGGCTGGTCTTGAACTCATGACCTCAAAGCAATCTGCCTGCCTCAGCCTCCCAAAGTGCTGTGATTACAGGAACGAGCCACCGTGCCTAGCCTATAATTACATCTCTCTTATGATTCTTATAATGTCAATTTTAAGGGAGACTCAATGCCCAGAGAAGGTTGTCCCCACCTGGACCTGTTATTCACAGTCCCAGTCACTGAGTTCAAGAACCAAGAGGGCATGGGGCAATGAGAATGATGATAGGGATTCCCTTCTGCAGTCGGCTTTTGCTGGTCTTTTCTCTTTTACCCCAACATGCCTGAGGCACATTAATAAGGCAATCTGCTTCAGCATGCAATTCAACTAATTGAACTATTAGTTGTGGCATTGTGTTTTCCAAAAGAGTTATTGTTTCTAGCCTATGATCTCAACCAGGTAGGAGGATTTGTGATATGGTGTTTAAATAATTATTGGTGTGGAATCTTTCAGACAAAAAGCCAATGCAGAAAAGTGAAGAGTCTTGTAATTTTGCTTGGTAACTTATAGAAAATACATGGACTGTATAAGTCACATGCATCAACAAAATAGCCTTCTTCCATTTAGACTTTGATGGAAAAGTGCTTAGCTCAAGAAAGAATTTTTTCTAAAAAAACACCATTTTATCATCTTCGATATAGAAAAGCACTGCTCACCTAATGCATCAAGACTCTGCTCTTTTTCCTTGGAAAAGTAATTCTTTTCCTCTCCTAATTTTCCAACATAAAATATCTCGCTTTTCCGCCCTGAGATTTGGTATCTCCCTGTCGTAGTGATTTGCTTCTTTAGGAGAACTTCATTCACCTGGGGTTTATTAACAGTATTTGTTGAGTGTCTGCTATGTACCAGACAAGGAGCAGGGGATTTAAGAGAGAGTAAAAATAGACAATGTCCCAGCTTTCAGAGAATGTACAATCTAATGGGGGAGACAAATACTCACCAAAAATTGCAGTAATAAACTTACAAGTAAAACTGAGATGTGTCCTGAAGAAAAGGAACACAGTTCTATGAGAACATAATCCAAAGGGCTCTGACCTCAGTTGGGGGTCTGAAGGCCCTTCCTGGAGGAAGTTACACTGAGCTGAGATATGAAATGAGAAGTCAGAAGTGAACTGTACTTTTGAAAGGATGGTGTTGAAAATAACTCACCACTGTTAACAATATAGAAGAGTGTAGGCTATCTCACCTGAAGAAAATCTGACTGTTTTTATCTCCCTTAATACCAACCACATAGTAGGAGCCAACAGCCTACTATGCCTCTGATAATAAATATATAAATGCAGAATGAGTGTTTTTCTTTCCATTTTGCTTCCTTTCTTTCACTTCTGTTGATTTCACCTTGAAATGTTAAGGTCAATATTAATATTGAAATATTAACATAGAATCATGCTAATATAGAAAATGCTCATCATCACTGGCCATCAGAGAAATGCAAATCAAAACCACAATGAGATACCATTGCACACCAGTTAGAATGACAATCATTAAAAAGTCAGGAAACAACAGGTGCTGGAGAGGATGTGGAGAAATAGGAACACTTTTACACTGTTGGTGGGACTGTAAACTAGTTCAACCATTGTGGGAGACAGTATGGCGATTCCTCAAGGATCTAGAACTAGAAATGTCATTTGACCCAGCCATCCCATTACTGGGTATATACCCAAAGGATTAGAAATCATGCTGCTATAAAGACACATGCACACGTATGTTTATTGTGGCATTATTCACAATAGCAAAGACTTGGAACCAACCCAAATGTCCATCAGTGTTTGGATTAAGAAAATGTGGCATTTATACACCATGGAATACTATGTAGCCATAAAAAAGGATGAGTTAATGTCCTTTGTAGGAACATGGACAAAGCTGGAAACCATCATTCTCAGCAAACTATCGCAAGGACAAAAAACCA
>NW_012117588.1:1917841-1934876 GCF_000951035.1 Colobus angolensis palliatus | reverse complement strand
GGGGGAGGGGGGAGGGTTAGCATTAGGAGATATACCTAATGTAAATGACGAGTTAATGGGTGCAGCACACCAACATGGCACATGTGTACATGTTTAACAAACCTGCACAGTGTGCACATGTACCCTAGAACTTAAAGTATAATAAAAAAAATTCAAACAATTGCAGCCTCAGGCATGAATGGGTTTAAACACCTTTCTCACTCAGGTGAGAGCAAGAGGTACTTTTGCTGGCCAAAATCCTGAAGATTGTTGCTAAATGAGTTGAGCCATCTTCCGGCCATGAATAAAGTGTGAATTTTTGCAGAAAACAAAAAAGAATGTCAATATTAATATTGAAATATTAATATAGAATCATGCTAATAAATTAATATAGAAAATATTAATTTCCATATTAGGAAATCAACTTGAGAAACATAACATCCATAATGCTAGTGATATTCAAGATTAATTTGCCTTGACTACGAAGAGGCAAACATGAAAGTAAGTGTACCTGCCTGTTATTCAATTATTTGCATCAGCATAGGGGATAAAAGGAAGGCAACTACACACCCATGCTCACAGCCGTGAGACTATTCACAATAGGCAAGAAGTGGAAGCAACCCAAATGTCTATCAATGGATGAATGTATAAACACAACGTAGTATAAACATACAATGGAATGTTATTCAGTCTTAAGAGGGAAGGAAATCCTCTCACATATTATGACATGGCTGAACCTTGAGGATATTATGCTAAGTGAAATAGGCCAGTCACAAAATAATAAACACTCTAAGATGCCATTAAGTGAGGTATAAAGGGTAGTCAGATTTATGGAAGCAAATAGAATGGTGGCTACCAAGGACTGCAGGGAGGAGGGAACAAGTAGTTCATGTTTAATGGGTTTAGAGTCTCCGTTTTACTAGATGAAAAAGTGAAGACTCTAATACTACTGAACTATACACTTGGAAATGGTTATAATGGCAAATGTTGCTATGTTGTTGTTTTTAAAATCTCAATTAAAAGAAAAAAGGGAGGCAACTAATATTGCACTAGTGCTATGTTCCAGGTACTTTATGTGGACGGTGTCACTTAACCCTCTCTGTGCCATCACTGGGCAGGTGAGAAAAAAAAAAAAAAAAACAGGTAAGTTGAATAATTTCCCGGGTTATAGAATTCAGAAGCTGAAGATCTGGAATATAAATCCAAATATGTACCTGTTTGTAAATATAAATGCCATGGGTACAGAGTAGAGATTCATAATAACGAAAACAACAAAATTATGATAATGCATGAACATGTATTGTTCACCACTATGTTCTATTCACTTTTCTGATGGCTTTACCCACAATCTATTTAATCCTCAAAACTTTTAGAAGTATTGTTAGTAGCCCCATTTTGCAGATGAGGAAAGTTGAACTAAGTAACCTGCACAAGGTCATGCAGTCAGTAAGAGGCAGAGGCTTAAATTCAGGTCACCCGACCCTAGACATTATGCTTTTACATCACATAACTCAAGAATGAGAATGTCAAATTTTGAGTGTTTCTTACCATTTCAAGCCCTCTTTCCGATACACTATCCAGTGTAAAAAAAATTAAGGTGGATATGTGAGATTGGCAAACAGCTATCACTGTCCCTATTTTAAAGGCGATAATGCAGCAGAGCCATCAGGGAAGTGGGGAATCTTGTCCAGGGTCACAGACTGACTACATGACAAAAGGTTTGAACCCAGGTCTCCTGACTTCTGGCCCATGCCCATTCTTCCCCACTACCTAGGTGAGATCTACCCCAGAAATTCCCCAGACTGCCTTGGAGAGGGAGGAAACTTGAGTGTGTCACACACAGCCCTTATTTTGTGCTCATTTCTCTGTGTGTGATTGCCAGCAGCCAAAGATCAGGTGGGATTTGCGGATGAGGGCCTCTGATAACTCAGCCTTGGGGCAGGCCACAGGGAGTAACTTGCCTGGGGGCTCTCCTGGACTGCTGAGGAAGGCTTGGGCAAGTCTTCGCTCTGCTCCTTCCTGACATGCCCTCGGAGAACAGGATTTTTATTGGACATTTGGTGACAGGTGCAGGATGTGAGCAGAAGGGACCTCGGTTTAATATCTCACGAGACGAGCAGCACATATTATACAGCTAGTGACTCACTACTGATTTACTGCCCTAGAAGCCTGGTGTTTTCTGAAAGAACAGGAGGAGGCAGGAGCAGAAACTGCTTTTTGTCCCAGACTTCTTTCACTGCAGATGTTTGCAGCCGGCACATTCTGCTTTTCTTCCTCTGTGGGTGCACAAGACTAACCCAAATAATCATATTTCTGTCTTAATTACCTTTCTATTGCTTAATTAAATGACCTGAAGCGGATGCCAGAAAAGGCTGGCAAATTTGTTAAAATCCTAACAGAGGGAGAGCTGGACGACACTTGAAGCACTTGAGGCCCCTTTACCCTTGAATTCTCTCCGTTGAATAAAGCCATAAATCTTAGGCAACTGATTTTCCCTTCTCTCCAAATTAGAAAATATCTGGCCCATTAGGAAATACCTGGCCCACAGTTCTGAAGTTTCTTTGGTTCTCTCTGTATCACGTATCTATTGGTGTATAACAAAACACCCCAAAACTTAGTGCCTGGAAACAGCAACCATCTATTATTTTTTTTGCAACTCTGTGGGTTGGGTGGGTAGTTCGCTGATCTGCGTGGGGCTTGTTCATGTGTCTGTGTGCAGCTGTCAGGTTGGCTGGGGACTGGCAGGTCCGTCCATGGCTGGGTTGGCTCAGCTCTACCTCATGTCATCTCTCGTCCTTCCCTGGACTGCTTGGGCTTTTTCTCTTGTGGCTGCAGGGTTCCAAAAGAGAAACCAACAATGTGCTGCCCCTTTCCCCAGGCCTCTGCATCTGTCAAGTCGGCTACCATCCTATTGGTCCAGGCAAGTCATGTCGTTGAGCCAAATGTCACAGTAGGAACAGACACAGGAAGACACAGGAAGGACATTACCAGGCTATCATTTCAATCAGTCTTCCTCACTCTCCAAAACATGATTCCCTGCAACTTCAGGGTGATAGCTTTCCTCAAGACAGATATGGTTTTCTTTTCTTTCCTAATGTTTACTTAGGAGGATGCCTTGGACATAAAAGATGCTAAAGGTTCTTGAAATAAATAAATGAGTGGTTGGACCCGAGGGTGTCACTAACAATGCCCTGGTTTCTCTCTCTCTCACTCTCTCTCTTTTTTGGCATGTTTTATTGAAAATTTACATTTAGATAATATAAGTTGGCATATTTGGATTCTAATTTCTTTACTCATCCCCAGGCCTTTCTGTTTTTCTTTAGTTGTTTATTTATTAACCTGGCTGGATTATGGCAGCGAAGAATATATACCTCCCTGATTTCACTTCTCAGGAGACACATCTTGGATATACACGAAGTCACCATGGCATGACAGTGGTTTTAATCAGGATCATCTTTGACGGTCTCTTTTCCTGATTTCTCAGTTTAGCCCTGTAACTCTATTGGTATGTCACACAGGTGATAGTCTCCAGTAATGTCAATCCAATAACAGTTTTCAGATCCATTAGCCACTCTTTTTTATTTTACTTTAAGTTCTGGGATACATGTGCAGAATGTGCAGGTTTTTTACATAGGTATACATGTGCCATGCTGGTTTGCTGCATCTATCAGCCCATCATCTAGTGGTCTTTGGGTTGCTAGTAATGAACACCTGCCCAAACTGGCTTCCACAACATGGCAAAACACTAACTTATTTTACCTAACTCATGGGCAGCACCTACAAATGGGTTTTTTTTTTTTTTTTTTTGGAACTGAATAGTTGAATCATTGTGGTGGAGGAAGGGACATTTACTTGATTATGAAATAGAGAGAAACGAGGATTTGTTTAAATTGGCAAAGCCAGCATTGTTTGGAGCTTCTGTGTCTTCTATGAGTCATAACCTTCAAAATGATTGTTGCAATCACAAATATATGAGGTTGACCATTGTGTTATTCATATTGTGCCTCTTCCTGGTAAAACTGAAGTTGCACATACCCTTGAATTCAGCAATTCCTCGTCTAGATATAAACTCTCCAGGAACTCCTACCACATGCAGGAGGAGACACGAACTATTCATTTCAGTGCTGTCTTCAACATGTGAATTGATAAAAAGAATTTTGCTGATGTCCTGTGTCCCTTTATTTCCAGGCATAATGTTTTAATCAACTTTGTTCTTTGGCTTCTTGACAAAAGTGTGATCTGTAACATTTTTCCTGTCTACCATGCTAGTTCAGAGCTGCTCCTTTTACTTGTCAATGAAAGCATAACTTTTTGCCAGTCAGAAACTAAATGTTAAAGAAATGGCCATTGGGTCCACCTAGTATCTAAAATAGGGTTGGATCAACCTGACCAAGAATTGAGGTTGCTTTTATCAGTATCCTCAATAACAGGATTTTCAAAAATTAACTATGGGATTTATCACATGGTCTGGTCCTAAAAACAACTCCTGCTATTCAATTAAATTACTTATATGTAAAAACTATTTTAATATCGTTTTATATTTGGGGGGAAATTTTCTACCTGCATTCTACAAATTGCAATTGAATCCCTAAGAAGTTGCCTTTAGCTGCTGTCATATGATTTGATTGTCTCACTAAGAGCAAAAACACTTTCCTATTAAGGAATTATTTCAGTGTCCTATGTTTCATGCTATAACATCTTTCTTATGTCTCCTGATACAGCAGTTTTTGCCTTGTTTTCAGCCCCCTCTATAATGGTAACCTCTTCTACCACTGCACGGCTTTCCTGCTCAGTTTCCCTGTTAGTCAGAACTTGGGTTTTTTTTTTTTGAAAGACTAGCACTAAGAACTGAAGGTTATAAGAGGCTGAGTGTGCTCCATGGGTCAGCAACCCACACTTAATCCAGTAAGCTGTAGTAGGGGATGGCTCTGATGTCACATAATAAAAACATAGCTAGGCTGGGTGCAGTGGCTCACGCCTGTAATCCCAACACTTTGGGAAGCCGAGGTGGGTAGATCATGAAGTCAGGAGATTGAGACCATCCTGGCTAACACGGTGAAACCCCATCTCTACTAAAAAGACAAAAAATTAGCCAGGTGCGGTGGCAGGCATCTGTAGTCCCAGCTACTTGGGAGGCTGAGGCAGGAGAATGGCGTGAACCCAGGAGGCGGAGCTTGCAGTGAGCCGAGATTGTGCCACTACACTCCAGCCTAGGTGACAGAGTTAGACTCCATCTCAAAACAAACAAACAAACGAACAACAACACAAAACCATGGCTGCCTGGGAGCTGTGGACAGAGCAGTGTCTATTACAGGTGGCTGTAGGTATGGTGGAGAGGTTCCTTGAAGAATTCAGGAGATTCTTTAGTTCCAGGGTATAGTAGATGACTCCTCAGATTCCCATCCTCTGGTTGTTCAACCAAATACTACTCCAGGTACTGCTGAGAAGGGATTTAAGCCAATCATGTATCTCTCTTAAGATGTGGAAACTACATGAGTGGGCTTGAGCTAATCAGGCCAGGCTGCTAAAAGCTGCTTTTTCTCTGTCAGCAGAAAAGGAATTCAGAGATTCAAAACATGAGACAATTTGACATGCCATCCCTGTGTTTAGAGAGAGTAGAAACAATGTGCCAAGGAATGCTTGTGGCCTCCAGAAGCTGAAACAGCCCTTGGGTGATGGCCAGCAAGGAAATGAGGACCTCCATTCTACAACTGCAAGTTCTGAATTCTGCCAATAACCTGAACGAGATTAGAGCTCTTTCTTTCCCAGAACTTTCAGATGAGAGCCCAGCTGGCCAACACCTTCATTTTGGCCCTATGACACCCAAAGCAGAGAAACCAGCTGTGCCATGGTAGACCACTGACCTACAGAAACTGTGAGATGATAAACAGGTGTTGTTTTAAGCTGCCAAATTTGTGATAATTTGTTAAGAAGCAATAAAACATTATTATACAGGGTGATTACTATTCCCGTTTTAGCTCTTTAAAAATGTTAATATCCTTTGAAAGAAGACATAAATTGCTTTACCACTCTCAGTTTGCTCTAAATTTGTTGTACTGAAAGGCTTCCTTTGTGATTGGAGAGAGAAAAATTGGTTTTTGGGAAAAAGAATACTATATTTGGGACAAAAGTGAAGTGTGAGAGAGGTTAAGGTTTGAACTGGGTGTAGGTTAGCTGGCTTTTGTGGATTGCGCTAGGCTTTCAAGGAGACAGCACAAAAGCAATAAGTCACTAGGAACCTGGAGAGAGACAGAGACAGACAGACAGACAGAGACAGAGAGAGAGAGAATGAATTAAAAAAATGATACTGAAAATAAATTTTAAAAGCCTTCAATCACTTTCTCCTGCATATCCTATCGCCTCAATTGCACTCAAACTTGCTGTAACAAATCTGATCTCAAATTAAAAAATCCTCCCTAAAGTAGCATGTCCCTCCATTTACCACCTTGTTTTTCTGTTATACTTCTCCCCAAGATGTCTGCACATGATATTTTCAAGTCTTCACATCCCATTCATTCTTCAATTCATCTTTATATGGCTTCCTCCCCAAGTGCTCCAATGAAATTGTTCTTCACAGACCATCAATGATCTTCATGTTGCTGTACCAGTGAATCTGCTCTGACTTCTTCCTAGTCAATCTTTCAGAATGATGAAATCCGGTAGACTGCCATTTTAGTTTTAGAGCATTCTCTTCTTTTGATTCCTATGATACCCCTCTTTTTTGACTTTTCTCCTACTTTTCTGGCCACTTTATCTCAGAATCCATTGTGAGTATCTCTTTCTTATAGCTGATTTATAATGCTGACATTTCTTAGGGCCCCGTTCTGGAATTTCTCGTTTCCTCACACCACTGAACTCTTTCCTTAAAAATCTTACTTGCTGGCCGGGCGCGGTGGCTCAAGCCTGTAATCCCAGCACTTTGGGAGGCCGAGACGGGCGGATCACGAGGTCAGGAGATCCAGACCATCCTGGCTAACACAGTGAAACCCCGTCTCTACTAAAAAGTACAAAAAACGAGCCGGGCGAGGTGGCGGGCGCCTGTAGTCCCAGCTACTCGGGAGGCTGAGGCAGGAGAATGGCGTAAACCCAGGAGGTGGGGCTTGCGGTGAGCTGAGATCCGGCCACTGCACTCCAGCCTGGGCGACAGAGCAGCCTCCGTCTAAAAAAAAAAAAAAAAAAAAAAACTTACTTGCTTCAGTGACTGTTCATGTTGTGGCTTAACAGAGATGATGACATGAGAACTTGTTGAAAAGAAGAGTGCACTGGACTCAGAATAAGACTAAGGTTCTAATCTTAACTTCCTATGAGAATATCATAACTGATTTGGGGTGTCTAACAGGCTGTTTCCTTTCCCGTAAAATGGGGACAGTGGTCCTTGCCTTGTCTGTCTTACAGGATTATCACAGAAATGAAAGATGTGGCAGGGGAAGGCTGCTATTATTGTTAGAACAGTTGCAGTCAGAATATTAAAATAATAAAACTACTTGGGTTTTTCAAGGGTAAGCATGGGTGAGAACACCAGGGCCAGAATAAAAGGATGGATGAATGAAGAGAGAGAAGGACAAAGAGAAAGAAAGAGAGAACATGAATAAACGAATGAAAACAAAACTCTGGGAACTCACAGAAGCTACGTAGATTGATATTTGATACCATTGTATAAATCTCTCAATTCTTGAATAAAGTTATCAATTCAATAAATGCTGAGATTGATTGCATTTCTTTTCTTTTCTTTTCTTTTCTTTTTTTTTTTTTGAGACAGTGTCTCGCTATGTCGCCCAGGCTGGAGTGCAGTGGCCGGATCTCGGCTCACTGCAACCTCCACCTTCCGGGTTTACGCCATTCTCCTGCCTCAGCCTCCTGAGTAGTTGGGACTACAGGCGCCCGCCACCTCGCCCGGCTACTTTTTTGTATTTTTTAGTAGAGACGGAGTTTCACCGTGTTAGCCAGGATGGTCTGGATCTCCTGACCTTGTGATCTGCTCGTCTCGGCCTCCCAAAGTGCTGGGATTACAGGCTTGAGCCACCGTGCCTGGCCGAGTGATTGCATTTCTAATGGGAGACAGTCAAAGTATAGGAGCTTTGATGAAAGCCAGAGCTAAGTTGTGATGCAGTAACCAGGGGAGCACCTTCAAGATAGCAGGTGAGATTTAATCTTCTTCTTACTCCTCTGAACTTCCAGTTGATACTTGGGTAACACAGACTTAGAAAACATTTCTATTCATCCCATAGGCATGCCTGAAGTGTCTGTTACCCACAATGTTCTCAGACTGTTGCTATAGGGAATACAGAGGTGAATAATGAGGATTAAAAGAAGGAGGAGCAAAAAGAGGAGGATTGGGCTCTAGAGTTCACAAAGAACTATCTCTTTCTCAATCTAGCCTCACCGTCAGTCATAAAGGTAAACAGGGTAAAGCTATTTTAACCCTATCTGCAGAAGATCTCCAGAAGAATAACCACAGCTCCAATGATTAGCCCAGAAGGTAGTAAGTGACAGAGCTGGCACTTGACCCCATCTCTAAATCTGTGTCTCTGTTTACTAAACCAGTGTTTCCTCATTGTAGCATTATGTCTTCTGGTAGAGAGCCCCATACTTTAGGAAGCACACAAGCAAACCTAAAAAAAAACAGGTATTTATTTTAACATGTACTAGAAAAATAGATAAAATCAGGATGGCAAAGCCATGGTTTCCATATTGTTTCATAGGATGAGACGAAGGGCAGTAAAAATTATATTAAATTGAATATTAAAATAATAGTACAGATAGGGAAGGTGCAATATAAAAGATTAACATTTATAAAACAATGCACTCTGCCATGCTGAGGATGTTTACATCCAGTGATGTGATTAGGAGAAGCAGACAAATAGCTACGATACCAGATGCCCTCCTTGAGCAATATAATGAAGGGGGAGGCAGGACATCTGGTTTTAATTTCACTTTTGCCCCTCGTTGACTGTGTGGCTTTAGGCAGATCACTCTGAGCTTGGTTTCCATATCAAGAAAAAAAGGGAACTGGAATTGTCTTTTCAGAGCAGAGTTTGTGTTTGAGTATATTTGCCAAAGGAGAGGTACAAACTATTGCATAGTGGATTCTAAGGCCAGAATGCCTGGGCTAGAATTCTGGCTCTTCTACTTATCAACTGTGTAACCTTGGGCAAGGTACTTCTGTCTTCTGCATTTTCTTCACTTACAAAACTGAGATAATATTCTTCTCATAGGATTGTTGCAAGGATTAAGTGAGTTAATTAAAGGGAGTGTTTAGAAGAATGCCTAGCATAATTAACCCTATAGAAGTGTTTGCTACTATTAGTGCCTTTGGGCCTCAGAAGAGAGGTCCAGTATACACATTTGAAAGGACCAGAAGGAGCTTCCTGGAAAAGTGTCACCCAAGATGAACTATATATGTCTTTAGTTTAACTGCATGGAGCTTCCCAACCATCTCAGAGAAGAAGAGAGAAATGTGGCTAAAAGGTGAGGGCAACTTGGCCAGAGAATGGAGGAAGAAACCTCTAGCAAGTGAGTCTGTCTGGTTCCTTAGAGAATAAGCAGAACCCTTCTGTAGACTCACATGCCTGGGTCTTCTTTACTCTGAGTCCTGCTTATAATTTAGGGCATCTATCATTGCCTATGGGCCACCAGACAAGCTCAGGTGATTTATTAGAGGGTCACAGACTTGTGGTGCAATACTCTGAAGCAGTATCTAGCTACTTCTCTGGGATGCCATTTCAGTAAGGGCTGCAGATCTAGGGAAAGGCAACAGTAAGAACCCCAGAGGGGGATCTGCCAGTATTACCAAGGCTTGGACTTGCATTTTAGATTCTCTGTTCTCATGCTCTGAGACCAACTTATTTTCTGTTTCATGATGGTGGCTGTTGGACAGATCATGTGCTACTCTGTTCAACAAAACAAAACAGTTACTTACTCTCTCCACATGCTATTAAACACAGCTATGTTAAAATAATGTGTAGGTTGAGACAAATACATACCACCACAAGATAATTGGGAGTGAAGTCACTGTGACAGCCTGAATAACTAAATTAACCCAATTAAAACCTGTTTTCATGGGGTCAAAGGCTTTTCAGTGGAAGAAATCAGGTGTTCAAAAAAAAGCACTCAGCTTGTGAACACCTTGTAACACTTGCTAAAAAATTAAACCAGTCACTTGAAGAAGCAAGCAAACAATTTGGCTTATTCATGTAAAAGATGAAATGAGCTCATAAGCATTTTCTATCTTTGATTAAAATTCTGTTAGCTTATAAAAGAGCATTTTTTAAATCTTAGAGTATTTTATGATGAATACCCGAGTGTGCTGAATGTGGCTTATTTTAACAATTCCCCCCGAAAAATAACAGTAAATAACCAGAAGTTAAAGAAATTCCAATGAAAATTACGGTGTGATTTCTTCATAGTCAACCTCAGATTTGGAAGGTTTAACAAAGTGATAAAAATTCAGTGCTGGGGACACTGGGAGGAAACAGGCTCTCTCAAACAAGGAAGGTGTACTCCTGGATGACTACTTCTCAATGAACAGCCAAAGATTTCTCCAATGTATGTAGGGAGATCCCCTGAAACTATTGCTACAGAATAAAAGATGAAACGCTCCTGATTATTGTAAATACAAAATTGCATGCAGGATTGTGTAAAGACAATGCCAGGTTGGACTGCCAGAATAAGCCAACAGCACATGATGTACTTCCCCCTGCAGAGAGCCTATGAATGGATGTGCAGTCAGGGAGTTTTCACATCACCAAGATTCCTATCCCAGAAAAGCAGATGTTCATAGCTCTGGGAATGGAATGTGACCCTCATGGAGAGCCTATAAACAGACGCATGGGGGGGCGCCTGTCCATATGGATAAGATAGGGCTATAAACACCGTCATCTTGCTACGGCTCTTCTAGGTCTCTTTAGGGTTAAGGTATACTCCCTTCTGAGAATTTCTGGTCTAACCAGTTGTCTAGCTTCACGTCCTGTTTCTATGGATTGTTTGTAACCAGCTTTTGCTGCAACTGTTACTGCTGATTAATATCTTGCTAATCATAGGTTATGGAAAGATTGTGTTCCTGTTTGAAGGCTGTTAGAAATTACTGATGCACACACTATATTGTAAATTCTTATCTCTGTATACTGTACTTCTGCATACAGATGTTATGTTAAAGAATTACTTCATCCCCATGTGACCATCTCACCTCATAATTAAATGACTCTAAATCCCTCACTAACCTACCCACGCCCTCACTAAATTTAATACTAAATGCTGGCATATCCAGTGCATTGTTGGCACCATGGGACCAGAAGGCGGTGACCCCCCTGGACCCAGCTTTCACTATCTTGTGTGTGTCTATTATTTCTCGACCTGCTGATCCACCTGGGAACAAAGAGAGAGCCCCATTGCATTGTGGGCTGCTGGCTAGATCCCACAATAAATGTACAATGTGTATTTTCTCTGTTCTATTTCCCTTCCCTTATAGGGAAGTAAAATTACCTATTACCTAAGGCAATCAAATTACTATAAATTAAGCTACAAGGATATGAGCTCCTTGAGGACAGGGATCATTCTGAAATATTTTACCCTGTTTTTCCCAGTACCAAGTACAATTGTCAGCATAAAGGGACAATCAACCCATATTCATACATGAATTAATAAATATGAATTGTAGTGATTTAATGTTCGAAAATAGCTAAATGCTTAACAGCAGGAACAGAATAAATAAAATATGGTTCAATAATACAAAAGGAGATGATACAGCTATGAAAAATTACTGTTGTGGAAGAATACTGCATATGCTATAACACGTGAAATTTTTTTGATTAATATTATCCAAATACAGTCAGTTTTATACAATATGTACACTATAATCTTAACTTTTCTATAAAGATATAAAAATTAGAAGATACATACTGGAATATTAATACAGTGGTTCTATTTGGCTGCAGTTTTACTAGTATATTTGCATTTTCCAAAATAACAAAAATTGTTACAATGAGAATAATGGGAATAAGGAGTAAACAAACTGCTAATAAGCAAGAAGAAACAGTTATTTTTCTGAATATCTCTAGAGAGAAGATCCAAGACCAATGGGAGAATGGTTCTGAGAAACAAACTTTGATTTAACATAAGGAATCAGAACTTTTCAACAATACAATGTGCCACACTTTGAAATAATTACTCACTTGTCCCTGTAGGTATTCAAGGACAGACTAAATGACTGTATTAGTCAGTTCTCACAATGCCGGTAAAGACATACCCGAGAATAGGTAGTTTATAAAGAAAAAGAGATTTAATTGAATTTCAGTTCCACATGGCTGGGGAGACCTCACAATGGTGGCAGAAGGCAAAACGCACATCTTACATGGTGGCAGGCAAGAGAGAATGAGAGCCAAGTGAAAGGGGAAATGCCTTGTAAAACAATTAGATCTCATGAGACTTATTCACTACCACGAGAACAGTAGGGGAAACTGCCCCCATGGTTCAATTATCTTCTACTGAGTCCCTCCCACAACACGTGAGAATTATGGGAGCTACAATTCAAGATGACATTTGGGTGGGGACACAGCCAAACCGTATCAGTGACCATCTAGGAAAGCCTAATAGGTTAGAAAAAAGTCTTGGACTACATGAACTCTAAGTTCTATAGACCCTATAGGCCCAAAGATTTGATGAGCTCCTTAGCAGATAGCCCTGTATAAATTCCATTTGATAAGGTACGACAAAGAGTACGTTCCTTTATCCCACTATCTTCTACTTTCTTCTTGCTAGTTCTTTTGCTTGCAAGGCCTCTGTAAATTGTCCTGCTTAATTTGTTATGCTATATGTATGATCAGGGTTTCATTCTTTTCTCTCTTGAGGCCTCTGGGTTGTCAAGAATACCCACAGAATATCAGGTAATATTTATAGTTGTCACAGATATTCTTAAAGTGGATTGGTTTTCCACCAGTTGAGAGTCTGCCCTTTATTAATGGTTGTAGGATAGGCTTGGAGAAAGGGAGAAACTAGGAAGAGGATAAAGAGCTGTAGAGCAGAGAAGAGACACTCATTAGATGGTTTTGCTGAGGGTTGTTCATGGCTATGAGTGTCAATAGATAAGTCACTGGCTTTCTTGAACTGCTATACATTGGCCAATATCTAGTCACAGCTTTAAACTTTTGATTGACAGGAAATTACAGGATCTGAATTTAGATCTATTTTAAATAGTTCAAAAGAGTACTGATTAGATTCAAAATATGAATAAACTCTGCACAAAACCACTTAAGAAGCGTCCCATCTGTGTATACTGATCATTGCTTTTCAAATTATTCAATCTTGACAATAGTCCAGGGAATAAGGATCTATTCTGTACAAGAAGAAACTCTCATATCTGTCTGCAGTAATTTGACATTGGATACTCTTTGGCTCAACTCTCTTCTAGGTTTGAGCCACCATGGTAGGATAGAACAGGAAATTTATTTTATATAGATCCAGGTGCTATGTAAGGACAGGCTTGAAGGAGATCCCAGAACCTGCCATGGAATAAATCAGAACCCAATGCTGGTATGAAAAACTTATTTAGTCAATTTGTAGAGCAGATAAAGTGCTGAGAATATGTATTTATTTTGTGATAAAACTCCAAAACTATTTAAGACATATTTGTTCACTTTAAAACAAAACACAAAATGCAAGGTCCAACCCACCTATCATTCATTTGTCTGATTAATTTTTTGGAATACTTTGAAATGACCACCTGGGCTCTCTTGAGAAGGGTGAAAAAGAGGAGGATTAAGATTACAAAACCATCCCAAATTGTATTTGCCATGGTAACTGAAGCCATGTTTTCAGGAAAGACTGCTTAAACATCACACTTTTCCCATTGCCAAGAACTCCTGGAAAATCACGAGGTAAGTGGATTAGAGAGAAGGCATTTGGAAAGCTTCATCAAGTCTGCCGAAGCTCCTTAGAGTAATATCCCATTCCGTTAGCTATTCAATGAAATGGGAATAAGAGAGTGGAGATGGGATGCTGACCAGCGAAACAGAAGGTCATTCTGAGGGATTTCCTCTCTTGCTGCCCATTGCAAAGTGCCACTGGTAACACATTTTCATTTGCAAAAGACCCATCAGCGAGTCTCCAGGATAGAGAACCAGGATATACTCTTTCCTGTTGCCTCCAAAGTGTGTGTTCCCAGAATAATATGCCAGCTAATTGGGAGACAGGCATAGTGCCTACAGTCCTTCAAGCTTCTCATATACTCCCCAAATCAATCTATGGGCTTCCTACTATGCCTTCAGCCTCAGACATTCTGAAGATGTAGACCACAAGGGGTGTAAAGAGGGAGAGTATATACAGAATACAGTAGGATGATGTGACCTGTGCTTTGTTAGGAAAGAAAGCAAACTGTAGGCTTTTGAGAGGAAAAGAAGCTCAAAGAGGTGGTCTTATAGCACCATCTCCACAGATACCCAGAGACAGGATGATGAAAACAGTAATGAGGATGATAAAGGCTGAAAAGCCACAGGAATATCAGACTGATCTATTCCATGGCACAGATGTCTATATAAAGACTTTTAGCTAATAATATTTTAATGCCAAGTTCTTTTCATTGCTTTGGCTGAAACCCAGGAGTGGCTCAAACATATATTTGGCATCTGGGCCATCTCTGGTGTACTAATTTCCTTTTGCTTAGTCATGTAGCCGGCAGTAGAGCTGATCTCAACTAAGGTGGCTGGTACTAATTGTTAGTTTCCAATTACTAGTTGTTCAAGGTTTATCAAGTATTGTGACTTTAATTAGGGCCCTAAGATGTAAACTGCAATGTCTTTAACAGACACATTCCGATGGGGATAATTTGATGAGCCAGTTGCTGTTGTATAGTAATTGGGAACCAAAGAGAGATTCACATATGAATAGTAAATTAAGATGCACAGTAGTAGCTGGGATTTATACCTGGACTGTTAGAGGCCTTAATGACCCCATAAAAGGGAATAAGGTCATTTGTTATTTAAAGGATCATAAGATATTGCACTTCATAAGGATATTGAGCATGTACAAGGTTAAAGCGCTCATGGGTGAGCCAGATTCTCCCTTTATTCCATTTATAAGCAGAATCCGAAGAGTTAGCACTTCTTTGTAATAAAGCTCTAAATTCCAGAGTGACTTGCTGCTCTACCTCCCAAATCCCAAAGGGCAGCTGCTGCTGGGCTGGGCTTTGTAAAATGTTAGTTTCATCCCCAAACTCAGCACAGGCACTGAATCCTCCATTTTAGAACCAATTAAAGTGAACGGTTTTCCAATTTTCTGGGACAGATTGTCACATGTGGCTGAATGGGGAGACTCAAAGGTCTGGAAAGGTGGCACGGAAGAAGACTAATTCTTGGTATTTCTTGGGTACAGCAGGTCCCATTTTAAGTTGAATACAAATTTAAAGGGCTTATCTATACATAGATGAGGAAGTTAATAGTGGAAATAGAAAACTCTCAACCTTAGAAATAAAGAGATAATCCAAAATAGCAGATTACCCAACATAATACGTGTTAGAATTTGGAATGTATGGCCTGTACTATATTTGTATCCTTAACTATGTTTTTCCTAGGCTGCCATTAGAATTAGCTTGCGTTCCCCTTACACACAATCAGCAGGAGGGGAAAACTCAGAAACACATTTGAGGATTCTACCCTGATTTTAACATTTGGTTGTGGATAAATCCCTCTGTAGATAATGGAGAAGTTGTGGCAATATCTTTCATGCCTATCACATATTTTGTTTCATTCCTTTTGTAGCAATAAGCACATCTGCAGACACACACACACCTTCACAGAGATGCATGCAATCATATCTGCTATTATTATCATGCAGTCTACAGATGTTTTCCTAAGCCAAGCTCTGACTGGGCACAGCAGAGGCCTATGGTAGGATAGGTTAGAAAATGAGGAAACAACTTCTCCAGGTAAGTAATTAGAACAACAGGAGCAAATCAGAAGGCTGAACGTTGCTATTTAAATGGAAATTCACCCAGGTCCCCGATATGCGGCAAATTTTATCCATACAATGTTAAAGGATGCAAGTGGTGAAATTCTTAGGTATGTAACTAGGAGTTATTGTGTTGGTTTGATGGGATGCAGGAAATATTTCTGGTACGCCAAGATAACCACATAATCACATTTTAAATATTATTGAAATGATCAATTATAAATTATTTTAAGCATGCAGAAATGTACGGGAATAACAAATGCCCACATATCTACTCCTCAGAGTTTTGAAATTTTAACCTTTTTTTTTTCCTGATTAAAACTGAAGCTAGAGATGCAGCTGTGGTGGATTACAAAAACACACAGAGCCACCACCTCCACCTCTGTCTGTGGACACACCTCTTCCACTATGACTTTGTATTTTCTCCTATCAAAGAAAAAGTTTATTTTACCACCCTCTGAATCTGGGCTGGCCTTGTGACTTGATAAAGATAGTACAATGTGGCTCTGTGACTTAATCTGGCCAGTATGTGCTAGTTCTGAGCTTAACCCTTAGAGAAACCCTGTCAGCTACACATGGGCAAGACCAGGCCATCCCACTGGCGGTGAGAGACATGAACCCAGTCATCTTGTTACTCCAGGCCAGTCAGTTCCCAGCTGATCTGGTGGTTGAATGCAGATGCAAGTGTGAGCCCAGATTAAACCAGAGGTGCCCAGCTATTTTCACCCAAATTGTCAATCCACATAATCAAGAGCAATAAATAGTGTTTGTTTTCAAGCCTGTAAGTTTTGAGGTAGTTTGTTACACAACAATAGATAACTGATACAATATTCAAAGCTAAATGCTCACGAAATTCTACTCTCCTTCTTCCTTTCCTACCTCCTTCCCTCTCCAGATATTTCTACTATTCTGAAATTTGGGGTTGATTCTAGTACATATAAGAATGCCTTTGTTATATATGCGCTTATACAAAATCAGTAGTAGATACTGTTCATAATACGTTATATAAAGGTATTTAAATGAAATATAAATTGTACCATACATTACATATCCTATTGCCTCTTGCCTTTTTCACTCCAACTTGCTTTGATAGATATCCATGTTGGCCAGGTGCAGT
>NW_012117588.1:1897840-1917518 GCF_000951035.1 Colobus angolensis palliatus | reverse complement strand
AAAAAAAAAAAAAAAAAAAAAATTCCATGTTGATAAACATTGACATCATCACTGTAACTGCTGTATACTTTTTCAGTGTATAAATATACCACAGCTTATTCATTCTCTTACAGATAGACTGATGAGGACCTGAACTAAATGATCTTCCAAACTTACGATGTTATAATTCAAATAAATTTGGAGACTTAGAAACATTTTTATAAAGAGCCAGTTACAACCAGGGAGTAACATACAGGGGACATGTTCTATTTCTAAAGCTGCATGATGTTTGCTATATTATTCTTTATGCCACATATATATATATACACACACACACACACACACACACACACACAGACACCCTTCATAATTTTTATTTTATAATAAATTTTATAAAATAAATTAGAAATAGAATAGAAATAACGCAAATGAATCCACTTAAAAATGAACCCTTAATCAATGACATTAGTGGAAATGTCATTTGGTCAATGTATGCCAGTTCTGTGCCTACCCCGTAAGAGGAACGCTGTCAGCTACTACGTGGGCAAGACTAGGCTGACTTGCCGGTGGCCCCAGTCACCCTGTCACTCCAGTGCCAGTCAGGCCCCAGCTGATCGGGTAGTTGAATACAGATACGTGAGTGGGCTCTATTTCCTATTGAGACCAATGGGAAAATACTGTTCATTCAATAAATGGTACTGGGACAGCTAGTTATCTATATGAAAAAAATAAACTCTACTTCCTTACCCGATACACAAAAATAAATGCTACATGAACCAAAGTCCTTAGTATAAAAAGTGGTCATTTAAAGCATTTGGAAGTGAATATTTCTATTCACCTTAGTCACAACCCACTCTCCTCTCCACCTACATCTATCACATTGACTGTAGGTATTAACAGATTTTGTCACTTGACCTGAACTCCAGTTGTGCCTTACATATGGCATGGAGAAGACAAAGGCTTTGGGCTACTTGCTGGTAAATTAACTTTATTCCTCTTACCTGTTCACCTAAAGTGATTGGCTGCTTATCCTGAGTCCAACAAAACCTAGATTTTAAAAATAATAGAACAAATGCAAACAGAGTCCAGCTGTGCTTTATAAATTATAGCTTTACCTGGAAATTCCTTGGTTCTGCATAGGTTTATCCATTAGATTCCAGGCTCTTGCAAGGTTAGCTTCCTGTCTACTCTAATCCCTTAAGGATTCTGCCTGCTCTTTCTTATCCAATATTACTTCTCTCACCATTGCTGCCATGCACAGAGTATGTGTGACAGACTTCATTTGAACTCTCAACTCTTTTTTCTTTTCATTCAGTAAGTATTTATTATCTCCTAAGTGCTAGCCACTCTGTTAGTGGTAAGATAAAGCAATGATGGAACAAAAACAATGGTCCCTTCCCAAAATCTAGATGGCTTCACTTTTTCTCCTATAATTCTCATTTCAGGGCAAGTTTAATTTCTGGAAGTCATGAAATAAAATGTTTGTTCCAAAAAACTTTGCTACCTGTGGGCCAATTTAGAGCAAGTCATGTATAGTCATCCCAATATAATCCTAATATAATCATCTTAATATAATCATCCTAAGGCTCACTTTATTTGTCAAATGATGATGTTAATATCTATTCTTGTCTATCTTAATATCTTACTGTGAAGATCAAATGAATTCTTATTTGTCAACATCAAGGGATACAAAGAAGTAAAACCACTTCTTTATGATTTAGAGATTATTTTTTGATGCACTCAGGGGAAGACAGTTGCTATAAACAAACAAGAAGTCCAAGCTATCATATTTGTGGCTTTAAACACTCAATTTGTGCTTTTACACTAGCTCACCTGCGAAGGTTGGCAGTCATAAAACCAGTAACTTTCCCCTGATATTTAACTTCTTAGTTCTCTCTAATAGCTATCCTTTTGTGGAAGAAAATCAACCAGAATACTATTAGTTTGGGGATTTTTTTTTCTTTTTTCTTTTCTTCTTTTTGAGACAGGGTCTCACTCTGTTGTTCAGCATAGAGTACAGTGGCATGATCATGGCTCGCTGCAGCCTCAACCTCCTGGGCTCATGTGATCCTTCCCCTTCAGCCTCCTGAGTAGTTGGGACTACAGGCACATGCCACAATGCCCAGCAAATTTTTAAAATTTCATTTTGTAGAGATGAGGTTTTGTCATGTTGCCCAGATTGGTCTAGAACTCCTGGGCTCCAGTGATCTTCCCACCTTGGCTTCCCAAAGTGCTGGAATTACAGGCTCATGAGCCACCACATCCATCCCAGAATGCCATTAGTATAAACCTTCATTGTTGCATGTCAGGCAGGAGAGTCTCTAAAGAGGCCTTCTAATTTGGAGAAGGAGGAGGGGTCTTCTATAGGGATTTAGCAGGAAAGGGTCAGCAAGTTCAGGTAGTTTCCTAAGTTGTGAGTAAGAATGGTTCTCAAAAGAGAGAAGTTTTTGTGGATTATCACCTATTGTTTAGACAATGTGAATTTCATCAAGAGGGGATGGGGAGGAATAGTTAGGGGTTAAGGTCCTGTGCCAGAGATGTGGAAAGGAAGGGACATGTAAAGGCCCCAGTGGGACATTTGCAGTACTTCAGTGCCTCTCACATCCTTTTTCTCTCATTGTTTCATCCTCCATTTATCTTCTGATCAAGATTCCTGAAGCTATCATGTACCAAACACCTCTTAATAACTGATGATATAAAGTAAACGACATCAATTTTGAGGTACAATTTTCTGCCTTGTTAGGTTGGGATTTAGAGAAATAAGTCTGGGAATATTTAATTTAATGTCACTTGCCTATTTTTAAGTACTTTACACAAAAGGCATAGTTTTCCCTTGAGAAAAGTTGTATTAAAGTATTTCTCACTTCAAAAAGCTCATAGAGGACAGCCTTCTAGCCTCCATAATGTGTCCTTGTTAATATCCTTTGAAGGACCAATCCTACCCCGTGGTTGATAAGTTGAAGCTGAAAGTGCAAGGGAGGCATGAGTGCTTTTCCACATCAGCACATCACCATATGCTGAAGCATCTTGTCAAAGTGTCTCTTGTGGGGTAGCATCAAGGATTGTCACAGGAAAGGTGACCACATGTCCCTGTTGGAAAGTCACGGTTGTGCCTGTTGTCACAGCATTTTTATTAGCAGTGCCCTCATTCATACACAAAAGGGTCCTGATTCGGATGCTTCCCAGATGCCCACTCCATCTGAATGGCCCAGCTCCTGGGAATGTTATAAGCAGATGGTCTTCAGTTGCCTGCCCCTTTAGGGATTGTCTCAGCTGCAGAGACCTGCCTCACTCAAAGTCACACCCCTTCCAAAGGCTAGCCCACATCCAATGACTGTCATGGATCATAAAGGCCTGGATAGCTCAGGCTGTCTGAAGGGCCCTAGAATTCTGGCTCTCAAGTGCTCCAGGGGGGTCCCTGAGAACCTACCTTGACACTTACTTTCTCTCTGCTCAGCCCTGTCTTCCTCCATTCCCTTTCACAGATGTTGACCTTGGGGCACTCCTTAATACTCTGCACACGTTAAAATCTACTTTAGAATCTGCTTCCCAGGGAAACCAACCCACAACCAATGGTATTGGGAGGGGCTTTTGACTCGGGGCCAAATTGTAGCATCAGAAGAAACCAAGGGTGGATGATCAGGAAGCTAAGAATAATTGCTCCAGTGAAAAGCCTTGATCCATTGTCTAGTTTCCAAACCCTAAGGCAGCTTTATCGCTGGAAACCTGATTTAAGAAGAGTCTGGGTCCCCTGGAAAAAGGACCCTGCATCAACTGGCAGGTGGGAATGCTAAAAATTCCACCAGTCCTTCTCCGAAGGGGCTGATGGCTATTTACTTGAGTAATTGTGAATTGCAGAAAGGGGACTGCATATATATCCCGAGAATTGTTGGACCCAGCATCCAAATTGACATTGATACCAGAAATCCAAAACTTCATCAAGATACCCCTATTCAACTGGGGGCACGTAGAAGCCAGGTTATACACGCAGTCCTAGCCAAGTTTCACCTCACAGTGGGCCCACTGAGTCAAGAAAATCATCCAATAGACACTTCTTTGGCCTGCGCATGTATAACCGAAATAGGCATAAGTGGTAGTTGGCATGACCTTCATTCACATGGAGTCCTTGGTCTGTGGTATAACAGTGATCCCAGTGTGGAAGGCCAGTCAGAGGCCTCTCAGACAGCAGAGAACACAGAAGAGGCTGGACATTGAGGCCAGGAGGGCCAACACCCTAAATCTAGCACAATATTGCAATACAAAGTCAAAATATTTCATCTTCCATTCTGTCTTTTGGCACAAACCCCCCAAAATGGAATTGGAAGCACCATGCATGAGCTGAGTCGGTCAGTGTGGCTGATGACTTCTGCCTTGGGAAATGACTGATGTACTCTTAACATTGATTTATTGCTTAGGAACAATAGCTATTTACTTTAGCAAAGTTACTTAATATGAGAGTTAAACATCCCAGTCAGCCTATTGGCCTCTTTCTTTTAATAGCTGTTCTCAAGGTAATCAATGACTTTTAATAGCTAGGCTCAGTTATCAGCATAGAGAGTAAGTTCATTGATTTGACATATACTTTTCTTCGCTGGGCAACAATTATTGCAATCTGAATTGTGCCACATTAGGCTAGAAACACCATGTAATCTTGCTAGTTACTTAATGCATTCTGGTGATTGGCTTCAAGAAGCTTTATAATCACACTGTTGATTTGTGAGCTAACAATGCTTTAGATTCCACTGAGAGCTATGAACCAGTCTGCCTATAAAAGGTTAATAGAATAAGACATCCAATCTATCTCATTTTTGTAAGGGTAAATAAATGGAAATTCTACAAGGATATGTAAATCTTACACCCACTTGGTATTCCACTTGAAAACTAGTATATTTCTAAAATAGAAAAATCACCCAATTTTGTTATCTGTAGCTCCATTTAAAATGCAGACTATTTGATTTCATAAACATTCCTAAAATTAGAAATCATTAAAACTATTAAAAAGACATGTCTTCATTTCTGATTAAAAATGGGGAAAAAAATCAAGACTTGGAATGTCATTAATACTATTAACCTAGGAACTAACCTAGCTGCTTAATTTTAAAACAACAGTATAAAAAGTGCAATGATGCCTCCAGACAGCCAGGGCAGCCTCTGGCTGGGCAGGGGTCCTTTGAGGTCCATGCAATGACAAGCTTTTATGTGCCAGAATTTAGCCCCAGGAGACGTTTGACAGTCCCTCGTTCTGCTGTTAGTACTGTAGAATTTAATGTGATTGCTACAATTAAGACCTGTACTCCTTTCCTATCTGAACATTTCTCCTTGTTCCATTCACTCTTTCTTTCAATCTTTTATTCAGCAAACAATTATTGTACTCCTGCAATGTGCCAGACCACAAATAAGGCCTCAGTGATACCACAGTGAATAATATAATGATGGAAACAAAACATTTCTTCCTTACACCCAGTTCTATCATTCACAGTTCTTTTCAAATATAAAACTTGATTGCTGCCACAGGGAAATGTTTATGAATTCCAAGTCTACCTTGATTATCAATAATAATGGATATTTGGGGCCAAATTCTCAGCTTGGCTTACATTAAGAGTCTATTGGGCTTTTTACAAAAATCTTATTTGTCCAGATTATGAAATATTAAAATTTCATATTTGAATGTAGAGACTAACACTACAAAGTTCAGCATAGAACTTTGTATAGATAGAAATAGATTTGGTTGAGACAACATTTTATTAGGAGAAAAGTTTGCTTAGTTTTGCCCCCTTGAGATCCTAAGGTCTTCACTAAAATGATCGAATGGCATTCTCTTGGCCCAGAAATCCATATGCAATAATACCTGGATAGGTTCATGAACTTGGGATTTTATGGAAATAGCAGAAGTACTTAAAACAATGGACTGAACCTAAACTATGGAATAAAGAATATATACATTTTACTGTAATTTACAAAGGTACTAATCTATATAAATACATAAGGGGGTTCTGATGTAAATTCAAATTTCTTTTCATTAAGAAACCAATGGAAGCATTTTTGCTGATGTGTTTTCTGAGATAGTCTCTGTTCTGGTCCAGTCTGAATTCTATTACAGTTCCTGGTATTATACTTCCTGTCAAAGTGTCTCTTGCGGGGTAGCATCAAGGATTGTCACAGCAAAGGTGACCACATGTCCCTGTTGGAGAGTCATGGTTGTGCCTGTTGTCACAGCATCTTTATTAGCAGTGCCCTCATTCATACACAAAAGGGTCCTGATTCAGATGCTTCCCAGATCCCCCTCCATGAGGGACTTGTGGCCCAGCTCCTGAGAATGTTGTAAGCAGGTGGTCTTAAGCTGCCTGCCCCTTCAGGGATTGCCTCAGCTTCAGAAACCTGCCTCACTCAAAGCCACATCGTTACCAAAGGCTAGCCCACATCCGATGACTTTCAGGGATCATAAAGGCCTGGATAGCTCAGGCTGGTCTATAGAACTTCTACATCAGTATTACTTCCAGGTTCTACTGATGAACTATAATTCACTTTTCATCACATAATATCTCTATTGAGATAAGTTACCACTTTATATCAGAGCCCTTATTTACTTCTATTTGCAGAAAGTTCTTGGTCTTTGCTTCCTCGAAGGTTCAAAGCACCCTGTAAGTACCATCTTTGTCCACAGATTTCTGTGGAGAGGTGCAAAGCACCAGCTGTCCACTCTTCCTATTAATCCAGAAAGACTGCTATGGATCTGCTGGCCTCTGAAGCTGTTTCTCTAACCCGGACATTAATCCTAAATTCACATTCTCTGTTATAATCCCTCTTCTGTGTTTTATGGCTCTGGTAGTACATGTGGAATTATTTTTTACAACCGTTTTCTAGTGATTAGCTTTACAAAATACACATATGAAACTCTGCGTTCTCCACCTTTTCTCCTGGATGTATTTATCATATAGACAGAATTTGAACTATAGAGTAGCATAAGAAGCTTTATGCTAGTTAGGGTAGACTAAACTATTGTTACAATGACAGCAAAAAAAATTTAAGATTATATGATCACAGGAATTCACTGGAAGTTTGTTCATGCTAATATAAAGACCCAAAGCAGGTGATCCCAGTTGGTGGTAGCTCTCCTCTCTTGGCTGTTCTGCATGGCCCTGTGGAAAGCTAGAATCAACATCTTAAAAAAAGACACAGGCCTGAATACGGAACACCAGGAGCAGCAGCCACAAGGGCTAAGGACCTGCAACTTTTCCTAGTTTCACGGGCAGTCTGGGCCTCAAGGCTCTAGTATGACTCCAAAGGAGTCGGGCAGGGGCGTTTTTGAAAAGTGCCAGACACTGGAGTCTCTGCTACCCATGATGAGTGAGGCCCAGAGCCTGATTTTGTTTGATTCAGAAAAACAAAGAAAGCTTATTTTATAGAGTCCTACCTGCTACATTTACCTAAAACATGGTTTATTTCATTGTTTTAATATAAAGCTACCAAATTCAGACTTCCTTTTTCTGAGACTAACTCTCGCTCTGCTGCCCAGGCTGGAGTGCAGTGGTGCCATCTTGGCTCACTGCAACCTCCTCCTCCAGGGTTCAAGCAATTCTCCTGTCTCAGCCTCCTGAGTAGCCGGGATTACAGGCACACGTCACCACACCTGGCTAATTTTTGTATTTTCAGTAGAGACGGGGTTTCACCATGTTGATCAGGCTGCTCTCGAACTCCTGACCTTGTGATCTGCCTGCCTTGGCCTCCCAGAGTGCTGAGATTACAGGCGTGAGCCACCATGCCAGCCCAAATTCAGACTTGCTAAGCTTCTGCTAGCTTCCTTTTTGTCTCCAATGATGTGTTGGTCTTTTTACAAAGGATATTGGTGGTGCTAGAAACATATGCATATTCTTAGAGATACTGTGTGGTCTTCTCTTTTTGCCCCTTCCCCATGACAGCTGTGGTCACATCCGTTACCCTTCGTCACTTCTACTATGGGTGGCCCTATGCCAGTTTCTCCTTTCCCACTCACTGCTCTCCTTGGTTCTATCAAAAGTCTTATTTCCCCTTCTGCAGATATCTAACTCTTATCCCCTTCACTCCCCTTGCATCTTTCTACTCTCTTATCTGGGTTTTGCTTTTTTCAGGTAAGCTGCCCTTTCTCAAATGCAGCTGTACCTCTCAGAGCCACCGCGCTACCAGCTGACTAGACTGTTCCATTTACAGTTTATGTAAAGTTACATTGCAATGCATGCTCCATTTCTGGTTGTGGGAAGAGTCATTTTCTGATTCGATTCTCACTTGAGAAAGAATTGTCAGGATAAATACATAAAAACGATTTAAAAAAATTAGTATGCCATGACGCATTGCCCCTTGCCTGTAGGTGGCACTCTTGTGTAACCACTCATGGGCAATAGTATGCAGGTTTCCACATTACTGACTATTAGAAGCTTCATGGTAAAGACTCACGATGGAGACTTCAGATCATAGAAACCAACAGCTCAGTAATTTGTTTCGTACATCTGTGGTATGGTTGGGAGAAAAATACCTTTATGGCTGTAATGACCATTTGGAAGACTCATTCACTGAATTTTCTTTAACCTAAATTCCAATCAGTTTTTGCTATAGTGTATTTTCCAGAGATAATTTAGTTTTACTATGTCTGGCTCACAAAATACATCACAAGCAATAAGGCATATTTCCTGATAAATCTTTTTGGTTTTTCTTTCAACTTTGCCAAAATTTCTGTTTTTTACTTACAGTCATTTGGTGCATCATGAAACATAAGAACAAACTTCAGTATTTTGGAGGTAGGGTGGAATATAAATGTTAAAAAATGTATTAGAACCATTACATAAAAAATGTTATTTTAAAATAAGCATAGTTTGGTTTGTAGTAAAATCAGTGTGTAATATAGCAACAGCAGCTACTATCAATTGAACATTTATGTGTCAAGTCCTGTGCTCGGCACTTTCCCTGCATTATTTTATTCAATGCTCGCAAAAAATCTTGTGATTTTTTTAACCCCATTTCTCAGATGAGAAAACGTGCTTGAGAGATGTGAAATGACCTTGTCAGCATCACCCACCTAGAAAAGGCCAAGCCAGGATTCAAACTCAAGCTGTTTTATTCCAAATGTCACACCAATTGTTACTTCACTACTTCCATGAACTTTTTGTGCTTCCCAGCTATTCTACCCTTACAAGTTGAATTCTGGATATCTATTAATGAGTAGTTAAACCTATTTTCTTCTCTGCCTATTTGTTCAAATTGGCTGTGGTGTGTGTTGTGGAGAGGGGGAATGGTAGCATAGCTTTATAATTCAATTTTTTAAAACTCAAGGAAGTTAAAAATAATTTTGAAAATTTGGGCCATGTCATAAAACAGCATAGATCATAATGTTATGTTGAGTTTTCATGGAGAAATGTTCTTATGCATGAAGTTCTAGAAACACAAGAGCAGACCTTGGCAGAGATGGCTCTTGGTTAAGGCTGATTGAAACCACATGGAATGGGGGTTGATCAAATTTTAATAGGACTTTGGGTGGTTCATCACTTGGGGGATGGTTTTCTCCAGTATACCCAGGAATAACACAGGTTATACTGTTGTCCCTGCTTAAGTATAAATAATGCCTCTTTCTTGAAAATGTTTTGGTCTGTGCTGTGATCTGAATGTCTGTGTCCCAAAATTCATATGTTGACATTTTAACCCTGAATGTGACAGTATTAGGAGGTAGAGTCTTTGGGAGGCGACTAGGTCATGAAGGCAGAGACCTTGTGATTGGGATTAGTGTCCTTATAAAAGAGAGTGAGTATAAGGTGACAGTGAGAAGATGGTCTCACAAGGAAGTGGGCCGTCTGTAGACACTGAATCTGCCAGACCCTTGATCTTGGACATTTCAGCCTCCAGAACAGTGAGAAATAAATTTCTAAAGTGTATAAGCCACCCAGCATTCCGTTATAGTTCCTCAAAAAGACTAAGACAGTTTGGTAATTTTTGTCGGCATCCTTTCCATGAGCAACTCCTCCCTGGATAAACAAAGATCATCATTCTTTGGGATCTGGCCCCCAAATGTGGCATGTGGACTTTGCATTTCACTGGAAATCAAAGTCTTGGGCAGACAACAGGAGGAATCTGCAGGGTTGTCAGCTGCTCGCACCTCTGATTGAGTTTGGGAAAACAGATCAGTTCAAAATCACTAGCCTCTCAGTGAAAACTGCAGGATGATCAATTCCAAACACCACCTATCTCAGTGAGCAGACGTTATCTACACATTTGTTTCTTCACATCCTCTTCTCCACATGTTCCCATCTCCTCACTCAAATAGCTGTTAACAATAACTCCAAGAAGCAGTGGGAACTAATGACAAGTTTCATCCCCTCAGTTTAATAACGCAGTCCTAATTCTCGTGTATTCATTATCCCCCGGCACCAAACCATTTCCATTTGCACACCAAAGCAATCCTCCATATCTTTAGTGTTAATGTCAGCTTGATCTGCACTGATCACTTTCATTAAGAATACACATTTACTGAGTAATGTGATCCAAAAACAGATGCTTCTCAAATAAACCACTCATTGTATTGACAAAAATACACCAGCATACAGGTCAAAAGGCCTGGAGTTTTTCTGTTTATCAGGGGAAAAAATAAATAATGACTATTTCATTAATTGTGTTATTCATTCAACAAACCCACTGGCTATGAGTTGGGCATTGTGATAATTGATAGGACCCAAAGATGAATAATAAAACAGGACAGACTCCTAAGGAGGCAACCGTCCAATGGGAATGAATGTCAGAACCCTGTATTTGGAAAGCTGGGGATCCAGGGCATTGAGCCTTGGTTGGGGTCCCAGGGGGCCTGGCCTGTACTATGGAAGAGTCCACACTCACCCACTGAGCACAGAAGAGAAGCAGATCTGAGAGACAAAGAGGGCAGAGTTAAGAACTGAGTGGACAGTTCAACTGAAGCAATCATCAAAAGTCACTTGAGTACTTCGTGAGGGCTGCTGTAACAAAGTACCGCTGAGAAAGTGGCTGAAACAACAGAAATGTACTGTCTCACAGTTCTGGAGTGCTGCAGTCTGGAATCAAGATATCGGCAGGTTGGTTCCTTCTGAGAGCGTTCAGGGAGAATCTGGCCCAGGCCTCTCCCCTGGCTTCTGGGGGTGTGCTGGCAATCACTGGAGCTCCTTGTCTTGTGGAAGAATCATCCTGATCTCTGTCTTTGTCTTCATGTGATGATCTCCCTGTGTGTGTATCTTTGTGCCCAAATATCTCCTTTTCATAAGGACACCAGTCATATTAGATTAGGACCCACCCTAATGACCTTATTTTAACTAGTTTCGTCTGCAATGAGTCTATTTCCAAATACAGTTACATTCTAAGGATTTTAAAATACAAATGTTCGAGGGACACGATTCATAATGGAGCTGGACAAAGAGGCAGAAATATGGTAGCTAACAGGGCAGAAATTAGAGATAACAAAGTAAATCAGGAGGTGGGGCTTGGGCAGAGTCCCCAAGGTACTGGCATGCAGAGTTCTTGTTTGTTTTTTTAATGGCCTTGTAGGGTGCACATGTGGAGAGAGGACTGCTACGGTAAGGAGTCCATTCCAGGAGAGATATGGATGCAGTATTGGGTGTTAGAGCAGAAGAGCTAATCTGGGCAGGCTTTACACTTGTTTATACCACTTCATTTCTCCTTTTTCCTTTGACACCCCAAAGCTCTGACAATGCATAGTTATCTTCTCTCATTCAATCATCCCCAAGATCCTACATTTTAGAAGCTGCTTTTGGTAATGAAATCTACAATTATTTCAAACACTTTAGGAAACCATTTGCTTTTACTAGTCAGTGTGAAGAGGAGAGTAAATGATATTCAAACATTTATTGCCTACTATGTGAAGGGTATTTCTTTTGTTTTTTTTTTCTTTCTTTCTTATTTAACCTCATTCAAATTTCATATGACAGATACTTCTTTTCCTAGAATTTCATGGTATTTCATCTCCTCACGTTTTAAAGGAATACCTTTTGTCCTAATATTCTCTAGTATTGGTTCATTGACATGCCCTTTTATCTTCAGAGTTTTCCTCAAATCAGCCCACTTTGTTCCAACTTCATTGCCATCGCCACAATAGAGGTCAGTGGTTCTCAGGGTGTGGTCTCCGGATCAGGGGCATCAGCACCACCTGGCCACTTGTCAGACACAAAGATTCTCTGCCCACCCCATGCGCCTCTGCACCTGCATATCCACAAGACCTACAGAATCAAAAACTCTAGGGGTGGGGTCTAGAAATCTGTGTTTTAAGAGCCCTCCAGGTGATTCTGATGAATATTATTTGTCACCTGGTCTAATGTATTGGCCTCCTAACTGGTATCCATACTTATATGCTTGTCTGATCTCCATAGATGAGCCAGAGTGACCCTCCTCAAAATTTCAATAAAATCATCTCATCATTAAGGTTTGTTTAAAATTTTAAAGCAAAGGCTTTCTACTGCACTTACAATAGAAGGAAATTCTCATCTTAACTTATAAGCCCTCTTTCTGTGCCATCTTCCCCTTGCTCACCACATTCCTGGGATACTGGTATTGGAGCTGATGGAACATTCTAGGTCAGTTTTGTTTGCTTCTGTATCCTGAACACCTGGTGCACAAGAGACATTTACTATTTACTGCATAAGCCATTTAAATGGTAAAGATGTCCATATCTATCTTATCCAGTCTGTTCATAATTTTGTTCAAATTTGTTCTTTCTTAGGTATTATCTGTTTATACTCTGTTTATATTCTAACAAGTCCTGTACTTCCCTGTTCTTGTCAGATGCCGCCTAATCTTTATCCATTGGATTATTTTAATTAGCTATTACTAAACTTTACAAAATATTAACAAAGTACCTACTTGACTATAAAACATGGGCTCATTTCCAGAAGCTCACATGCGAGTAGAGAAGCAGACATGCAAACACCTGTTTTAAAAAACTTATGTCAATTGCATAATGCAGTTTTGAACCATAAAGGTAATATTTAAGCTGAGTGTGAAAGGAAAAGAAGAAATTCTCCAAGTACAGAATTGCATGAGGATATTACTGGCAGAGGAACAGCATATGCAAAGACACTGAGCTATGAAGAACACAAAGATGGTAAGTTCAGCACGGTTTGGTCTTAGGAAAGAGAAGACACTCATGAGGCAGAGGAGTGAGAGTAGACCATATATATAGTAACAACCCTATAAGCATAAGGCAGGGGTTTGGATTTTACTCTGTAGATAGTAAGAAGCAATCAGAGCTTTTAATCCTGCCAAGGGGGAGGGCCATATTTGAATTTAGAGTCCCTCTGGTGGTACTGTGGTAGATAGACTAGAGAGGAAGGACAGAGGCATGAAGCCCATTCAGGAGGCTGTAATTCCTGAACCTACTCTATTTCTTTCCTTTTTTACTTACATGAAGAACACCCTGGGCCAGTCCTTTATCACTTTATACAAGGTGATGCACAACAGTGACTTCCTGTCTCCTTCAGGTGCTCTGCATGCACTTCGATCTTATTACTTTTGGAACCATGTGGGCTCTGTGTTAGCCAACATTTCCTTGAGCCCGCTGTGCACCCTGTTACCCAGTGAATCTCCTCCAGAGTCACTTTCTACCTGCCATCTTTCGACTTCCACATTTACAGTGGCCCCATTGACTACAGAATCACATATTCACTACTTCTGCTTTTCAAGACTCTAGTCAGGCTATTTCTCCATGCCTATTTCCTGGTATTAGTGAAAGCCCAACCTTTTATACCTGAAAAGGACATTGATGAGCATCTACTTTATTTTGCAGATATGGAAATTCGTACTTAAGTTAATGAATGACTTATCCAAAGTGACACACCAGGTTAGTATCAGTGGCAGAACTAGACTCTTTCTATCACAAGTTATTTGTTTCCTAAAGGATAATCTTGTAGATATATGCACATGTGTGGTAAATAATGAAAATCATGATAGTGGTAACCTTGTAGCACTATACATGGTGACTTATACTTTACAAAGTGATTACATTCATTGTTAATTATATTAAACTACATAACCAAAGTATCATGATCATTCCCAATTTACTGACCAATACACTCAATTTAGACAGATTGAATGACTTGCTGAGATTTCTACAGCTTGTGCTGGCTGAGAAAATCCCCAAATCCAAGTAAACTCTGATTCCTAATCCTATGCCTTTTGAATCACACTCTGCAGCCTTGAGTGCATCCTGTGTTATAAATAAGCCCTCATATCTTCCCTTGAGCCCATGACTTTTTGGTATCCTGGGTTTTGTACACCTAAACACTAAGGGATAAGGATTTATAAGTATCCATTCACTGCTTTACTCAGCACATTGACTTCAGTAGATGAGCAACATCTTGATTAAAAAGAATTGGAAATCAGAGGCTTTTGAATAAGTAAGAATTTGATAAATTATAATAAGCCCATAAAATAAGCAGAAGAAAATAAGAATGAGGAAAATAAAATTAAGATGGAATTCTAAAATATTAGGTAAGGGGAAGTTGCATAAATGCAGTGAAAATTGCAGAGAACATCACCAGAGCCCACAATGCAACCAAAACACAGCCAACACAAAAACCAAGGCACAGCGATGCCTGTGTTTAAGCAGATCCAACAGAGAGGCATGTACACCGTTACCATCTCCCAAACCCAGGCAAGAGAAAGCATTCCTCAGAACTTCAACCTTGCTTTATATTTGCAATTCATTATACCATTGAAAAGTTTGTTACTTCGCTGCACCAAAGTCTCTATTTTTGCTAATGACAAATTTACTAATAATAGCAACGCTATTTGATGAATGCTTACTGTAGATGAGCAGGAACTGTGTAGTGTACTTTATGCACATTAACTCACTGGTACCCACAGTTATTAGTAGTGTTCCCATTTTTTAGGTGAAGAAGTTGAAGCTCAGAGAGGATAAGCAACTTAAGTTAACAGGTCACACAGTTGATAGGTGATAAGGCCAAGATTTGAACCTGGGGCGGTCTGACTCTATAGCCTACACTTCTAGGAACCAAAACCTTTTTGGGAAGTAGGTTTACATAGGAATTGGAATGCATTTTACTTGTAAATCAACCCTCTTGCACAAGCATTCTCTCCAAAATGACAGCAGGTAAAGAACACAGTCTGGCTCCCACCTGCATTCAACAAATTACTGTGTAAAACTAGGCGGCCTTAAAGTAAAGGTGTTATGTTGTGATTTTTTTTTTCTTTTTTTTCTTTTTTGAGATGGAGTCTCACTTCTTCACCTAGGCTAGAATGCAATGGCACAATCTCAGCTCACTGCAACCTCCACTTCCCAGATTCCAGCAATTCTCTTGCCTCAGCCTCCTCAGTTACTGGGATTACAGGCACATGCCACCACATGCAGCTAATTTTTGTATTTTTAGTAGAGACGAGGTTTTACCATGTTGGCCAGGCTGATCTCAAACTCCTGACCTCAAGTGATCCTCCCGCCTCAACCTTCCAAAGTGCTGGGATTAGAGGCGTGAGCCACCATGCCCAGCTATGATTTTTTTGTATTATTGTTGTGTATATTTGCTTACATGAAATTACTGTTTTGTGTGCATATTTTGTGTAGCAAAATTATCATCCGGGTGGTGTATTTTGTAATAAATATTAACACTATATTGAAATCTAAACTTGATTTTAAAAATTATACAAGTAGATGTATTTGTTTTTCATCATGTCTCACGATAGTGCCAGAATTTGGGTTGCATATTTAGCTTGACCCATGCATGTGGTCTGGCATCATTTCCTATTATTGAGGATGCTTGCTTTGTGAAATAAATGAATGTCACAGGGAAAAATGAGAATGATGACATGGGTTATTGATTTCTAAAAGTATCTAAGATGATTTGCAATAAATCATGAATTATATTTTATTCTTCCATTTTAATATTTTAATCATAACTCTTTAGTCCTAAGGTGGTACATCTTGCCCAACAATTCCATAACCTTAATTCATTAGAGTGCCCTTGAAGATAGCAGTCAGATAAAATAGTAATTCCCCTCTTAGGAATTGAACCGACTAAAGCACTTATGAATTGGCTAAGAAAATGGAGTGGAAGATTTCAGAAAGCAGCTTTCTAAAATTAGTAAATCCCACCACTAAGCCCAGCGCCAGCAACCCCATGATCTAGTTCAGAAGTCAGCAAACTGTGGCCCCTGGGCCAAATGGCCCACCACCTGTTTTTGTATATCTTGCAAGCCAATGATGGTATTTACATTTTTAAATAGTTTTTAAAAAAATCCAAAGAAGAATAGTATTGTGTGATATGTGGAAATTGTATGAAATTCAAATTTCAGCATCCATAAAGAAAGTTTTCTTGGAATACAGCACACCCACTTGTTTCCATATTGTTGATGGCTGTTTTTGTGTTACAGCAGCATAGCTGAGCAGTTTCCACAGCGACTATATGGCCCACGAACTTTAAAATATTCACTACGTGCTCCTTTACAGAAAAAGTTTGCTGACCACTGATCAGGAACATTACCCTCACCTCTTCAAAGGGATGTTGCGCACAGAAAACTACGTACCCATGCACAGACACTGCTCTCATTCGAAAACCGTCATCATTCATTCTCAAACACTTACTGAGCATGTAGTATGAGCCAGTCTCTGGGGAAGGCATGTGAGATACAGGGCTGAGTAATACATAGTCCCTTTGCTTAAGGAGTTTGCTATCTAGAAGATTAAAACATACACAGAAAATGCAAAGACTGTAGTAAGCTCACGGCAAATAGAGGTACCAGGGGCGATGTTGTGCTTATAACAGGATCTGGTTAAGAGTCCTAGTAGGATAAAACTTTGACATAATTGTGCAAAAGGAATAACAGGTGTCTGGTTGATGATCACTTCTGTGTAGCCTGAGGGACAGTTACTGAGGAAGTACCCATTTGAGTATTCTATGTTCTTTGAATGACAAAGCTGGACGGATCTTGAGGCTTTCTGTATACAAACAAATAAAAAACAATTTTTTTATAAAAAGAAAAGATCTAGTTGTGCCTAAAGGTGTAGACATTTGTCTAAGTTGAGAGAACTGTGAAAGATGATGTCATAATGTCCAGTTAACTGCATATTTAGAATCCTTCATGATCTCATCATTATAAATTCCTTCAGTGGTTTGTTACAGTAATGGCATAAACCTCGATGAACTCATCTCATGTGACTATGGCTACCTTTAACCCTTTCTTTAGCACTGCCCTGCATTTTCCATCATGGTCACCCTAGTTTTCAGAGGTAGCAACACAAAGACAAGCTCTCCTGGAGAAAGGACACATAATGACCTGTCTAAGTCAGGCAGGTTGCCCTCCATATGTGCCCCATTAACCTGCCTCCCTTAAAAGTTTATCACTGGGTGTTTTACTTCCTATCATTTTGCATTTGTACTCACTTTATGACCATTTGCCTAACAGCTCAGAGAGGTCTGAGATTATTGCTGCTGTAAATTTTTTACAGATACAAAAAGGTAAAGTAGGAGTAGTTAACATGTCTATGTATTGCACAGATTCAGGCTTTAGAGAACTTTAAGTTTAGGCTACAGATATCAGCTGAGCTTTCGGCAAACATGTTCTCTACCTCATCCTGAGAACCCAGAACTATGCCTAACATTGATGACTACATGGAGTGATTACCTACCCTTTTATCAGAATGGTATTTGTTTTTCTTATCGTTTTCACGTAGACACCTTTTTAAGAACCAGTATTACCATGGCTGGCAACAATATTTATCAGGCAATGACTACCTGCCTTGCACTGTTAGATGTTACGAAAGATCAAAAGGAATTCATCATTCTTGATGAATGCATGACCTTTCTAGAAGTCAGGACAACTATCTGAGAAATCATTTAGAAAAACTCTTAATGAATTAAATAAATCCATTAATTAGATTTGCAATTTTCTCTAGATATTTCCTCTGATAAGCGTACAAAAAGCTGACATTGCATTCTAGGAAGAAGTTTATTCTTTGTGGTTACAGATCTTTCTCAAGAAAACTGAAGCCTTGCTGTACCTCTGCAAAGACCTAGGAAACAATGAGATATAAAAGAAAAGAGATAGAGTGAGGTGACATGACTTTTAGTCCTGCCTCTGCCACTGATTCATTCTGAACAAATCAGATCCACTTACTGAGACTTACTTTCCTCATCTGGAAAATGGAAGTATAGCAGAGACAGTGCTCTGGGTTGCTCCTGTGCTCACACAGGAAGACTACAGCTCCCAGCAACCATTGCATCTACATGATACCATATGGCCAAGTCCTGGCCAAGGGAATGTGGGCCACTTCCAGGCCTGGCCATAAAATGCTCCATGTGATCTTCCACCTTCTGCAAACAACTTTGAAGGTCTCTGAGTTGGTTAAGCCTCACATCGGCAGTAGCCTGGATCTCTAACTTCACTGCCTGAAGGAGACTGCCCAAACGGGAACATCCAAATTAGACTTTGTGTGAATGGGAACAACCTTTGATTCCATTAAGCCACTGAAATTTTGAAATTGTTACAGTAGTTAGCCTCCTCTGATAAAAACAGGTACGTTTACTTAGAGTTATCGTTAAGGACCTAATGAAAAAATTTATATTCTTTTGTAACTCTCCTTTATTTTTGCAAATTATGAGTGGGCAATACAGTATTTGAATTATAATTTGCATTCTTTCCTTAACTGAAATGTATGCAAAGCATTGATCTTCCTATGAGCTTTAGGCATCAAACTCACCTGTTTTGTGGCACTAACAACAATGTGTTTGGTATCTAATGCTAGGAGTGATCCTTTTTCAATTACAGTCTTGTTACAGAACAACTGAAAAGAGCTGTCAGAATGAATGTTTTTTCTCATTTCTACAGAGAAATTTCAAAGAATATGAGGTTATGGAAATTCTCAGTCCTGTAAAATTTGCATTGTGGCCAGTCTCAAATGCCAGTCCTCTCCCCCAAGTTCTTCCCTTGCTGCCTTTACCAGAAGAACTCCGTACACTCAAGATTGGAATAGGCTTATTTATAGGCTGAGAGAGTCTGAGAATCCTGAGACCCAGAGAGGTTAGACATCCTGAAGTAAATGCATGACAATTTTCTGGCGCTACAAAGGAGAGCCCACATATTTGCAATGCTTCAGTCCCCTACTGGCTCTCTTCCTCCTCCCCTCCCTCCATTTCTCTCCCATTCTTCCCTTTCTTTCAGGTCTTGATCCTCCAGGGCAGTTCTTATTTATGTGGTTGTTTTTTATATAAAGAAATGAAAAACATAATAAAGGAAAAAGGACAGAGAGATTTGATAAGATGCAGCAATTATCTGCCTTCCTGACAGACGATGTTTGTAGTCCAGGATCATTAACTGCACATAGAAATCGAGGTGTTTTTCTAAATAAGTAATACTGGATGTACGAGTCTGTGACTGTTTAATTTATCATGATACGATATTGCAGGGCACACCTGTGAGAGTACACACTTCTGGATATTGCTGTGCATAAATACAGCTAGCTGGATCCTTGTCTGTGCGACCTGGCAGTAGTCCAAAAAGGAAATTTTCATTGATCTTCCAGTTTAATTATATCTGTGGCGATATCTACTACCTTGTGAATCATCATGTGGGCTCGTTAGGCACCTGTTCTCTCTCCACTTGCAAGGAAAATGTTTCAATTAGAATAAAAAAATGATTAAAGATATTTCCTCTTCATTTCTTGCCCTAGGTGACTGGGAGGAAATTGACA
>NW_012117588.1:1881603-1897600 GCF_000951035.1 Colobus angolensis palliatus | reverse complement strand
ATTTCTTTTGTCCTGAAAAGTCTGATTCAGGGGTTTATGTGTGGCTGAAGATGCAACTGCTGATGATCAAATTTCTTGGGAAAGAGAGAGAGAGAGGAACCTATAAATATTTAGTATGCCAGGGTCTGTATTAGGTACCTTTATGTAGTGTATCCCCAGGTAATCTTTATACTAACATGGCAGGGGCGGTGTTAATAGTTTTACTTTTCTGATGAGAAGACTGAGGCCAACCAATATGCACACTCAGATTGGTCCGGTTCCAAAGTTTACCTCAGAAACATTAGCTTAAATGCCGATTGTTGTGTGCCTCTGAGATTATGTGGTTGTTTGTTAAGCAGTAAACAAAAACAGTGAGTAGATGTCATTTATTCTACTAAGATTGGCTTCATAGGTGAAGAAAGCTAACAACCGCCAGGAAGCAGACTCTTCCAATGGCTTCTTAATGAGGCTAGAAGGTATCAGCACACTTCAGCATGAAGCCTCTTAGTTCCTTCTAGTTTGGATAAGAAATAAATCCAATAACTATGTGAATATATTGAGCAGCCTGCTATATTTCAGCTGGCTACAGTCTTTTGAAGGATCATTTCAGGACTATAGTGGATGATGAATCAGAAAAATACAGCTCCAGCAGCCAAGGCTTAGACAGTTAAGGATATAGGAAATTAGGACTTTTATTTAAAGTGGACAATCAGCAAGCAGTAGAGCAGTAAGCTCTGTGAGGGTGTGTGACACGGTCTGTTACTCAACTTAGTATACCCCCAAGACACTTAAAAGAGTGCCTGGAGGTACTGATCCACTTCGAGTATTATTTTCTTCACTAAAATTGAGGATGATTACTTGACTCATCTGTAGGTATGGCTGGCTATAGGTAACTGTATGTAATAACGAATATGCAGTATATAACATAGGGCCTGACCTATAGTAAAGGCTCAGAAAATGTGAGTTCATCTTCCCTGCTCCTAGTGGACAACAACATCTGTTTTAGTGACTGGAATTAAAACCAGAAACCAAGGTCAGAGCAGTCCAGTAAGTCAGAACCAAGCGGTACGCAGAACCTGGCAACCCCTGATGACACACTTTGGGACCAGTCATTGCTTGGCAATGAGGCAAAGGTACTCTCCTTCACTCCCCACCTCCAGGATGGAGGATGCTTGTCTGTACCTTGACTTTAGCGTTGACCATATGGCTTGCTTTGAGCAATAGAATATAAGGAGTGTGATCCGATTGAAGGCTTGAAAAGCACTTGCACAATTGACCTTCATCTCTGGCACTCTACCAGTGCGAGAACGTGCCCAAGAGAGCCTTCTGGTCCAGGAAGAGGATGAGAGGCATGTGGGGCAGAGTCATTTCAGGTCAGGTCAGGACAGCATCAGCCAACACTTACCATCCCCAGACATAAGCTAAATAAATGCTGATTGTTGTGTGCCTATGAGACATTATGGAAGTTTTTTATATAGTAAATGAATACAGAGAGTGAGTAGATGCCATTCATCCCACCCTCTTATATTGGTTGCTGATATGGAGACAGTAGCCAGGAAACAAACAGAAGGCACCAGCACACTTCAACCTCAGTAAGAAGCTGCTAAGTTCCTTTTAATTCACATAAGTGTCCATCAATAGCTGTAGTAAAAGGCATTGTACTTTAGGCTTGGGAGAGCAACTGGCAATTATTGCACCTCATAAGTGAGAAATCCAAAACTGACATGGCTGGTCCAAAGACACACAGGTAGTGGATTTGCAGTTCCATTTGCAGTTTTTTTTTAAAAGTATGGCCATTCTAAAGAGGCCACACAAGCCTGGCAGAAATGTGGAGTGTTGAATCAGAGAGTATTAGGTGAAGAAAGATGAAGTTCATGTCTGTTGCTGAGGCTGAACCATTGACAGAAATGAAGCTATTGTGACTGTTTCTAATTTGGTCTTGAGGTGTCGCTCTTGACAGTGGCAATGTGCCAAGATACTCTCTAGGAGAGCCCTGATGGGGAGGAAGTAAAGTTCAGGTGTGTGTGTCAGGTGAGACACAAAGAGGAGGTAAAACCAACATGCATAAAACAAAAGAAATTTATTACTCACGGGTCCTGAAGAGGTCAGCGTGCCGACTGGAAGCCAGTGGGAAGTCTGGAAGTAGAAAGGAGCTCAATCAGCCAGTGGAGAGCAAGTGAGAGAGAGAGGACTACGCCTTTATAAAGGTCTGCAGGTGTCATTCCTTAGGCTTTCCTTCGGAGTTGTGGATTGGCTAGCTTAAATAAAACACTAATGAAGGGGGAAACCCATTTATATGACTCTGGTGTTGACCATTAGGTTTTATCACAGTCAGCAGCTGTGCAATGTGTTGGGTTTGGGGTTGGTGACATGAGGAACAAGTGAGCTACATCCCAAATAATCATATGGGAAGGGGCCAAAGGAGATGGAGCATGACTGGGTTTCAAATAACTTTATGTCAGGCCTAGAAATGGATGTCAAAGCAGCAACTGTATTAAACACATTTCTGTCAGAGGTCTATGTCTCTGATTCCTGGAATGTGCTCTGTGCTCTTGTGAGCCTAGTGACTTACTGTGGCTAGATGTGGTATTGAAACATTTTACATTCTTATACTACCATTGTCATTATTTTGCTTACCTGGACCCCATCACAGTATCAGATTTGCTCCTACTACGGTTCATATTATGATTTTGCTTCCCCAGTGACCTTCTCTTTGTGCCTTTGAACTAGATGTCCTCTTCACCCCAGGAGCAAGGAATTTCTAGGTTACTTTATGTCTTTTTAGTGAACAGCTGTTTCTGTGGAGTTGTCCCTACACTGTCTTGTAAGTGGTCTTATACCAGCAGTAAGCCTCAGTATCAGAGTAATACCTAGGTACTAGGGAGTCTAAGTGTTCAGAAATGAGCTTTCTGCATATTCACTACTGGCATTTCCCATATTCTTACATCAAGTTCTGGAAGATAAGCTGTATGCGTGCTAACTAGGGAAGGAACAGAAGCCACAGATAGCCTCCCTGATCTAAGATGCTATCTATTCATATTTTGCTCTTTTCTAGTGCTGTCCATTGCAGGATGCACCAGAAATTTAATAACAGATTTTTGAAAATTTAGGGTAGACACTATATTACATGTACAATTGGTGGTAAAATGCATACCAGTTTCAGTGCTACTAAAGTATGAAAAAACATACCAGGCACAGTGGCTCACACCTGGAATCCCAGCACTTTGGGAAGCCGAGGTGGGCAGATCATTCGAGGTCACGAGTTTGAGACCAGCCTGGCCAACATGGTGAAACCCTGTCTCTACTAAAAATACAAAACAACAACAACAACAACAACAACAAAAAACTTAGCCAGATGTTAGTGACGCGTGCCCATAGTCCTAGCTACTCAGGAGGCTGAGGCAGGAGAATCGCTTGAGCCTAGGAGGCAGACGTTGTGGTTAGCCGAGATCGTGTGACTGCACTCCAGTCCGGGCGACAAAGTGAGACTCTGTCTCAAATAAAATAAAACAAAACAAAATAAAATAAAATATGAAAAAACAATGCAACTCAGAATTGAGAAAATATGCATTCCCTAATGGATGCAGATTTCTCACTCCCAGCATTTTCTCCTTTCTTTGCATGGCCATGGTGCTTACATTCTTGTCCCATTATCTCAATTCAGGTGCTAAGACACTTTACCCATATATCTTAACTGGGTCTCTTTGTCTTTCCTTTTTCTGACACAAAAGCATGGTTTTTCAAAGGAAGCCCTTTGTACTCCCATTTTCCTCTCAAGTCTGTGATTCTACCTGCCCATTCTTAGAAATGTATGTGTGATTCCACTTCTTCTGGGCAAGGCAGCTGGCAGCATGACATAGAAGCTGAAAATCTCTTATGCCACCATGAGCTAGAGCTGTGGGTAAGGAAAGTGGGACAGAGGTGTCCTCTTAACTTCAGAGACCTCAGCTCCCTGAGGATTGGGAACTCACTGGAACTCATCAGGGTTCTTAGTTAAGCACTCCTGGCTGATGTAAGAATAGGAATTGAGTGAAATGATTTTAGGGTACTTAGAAAATCACTAGGAAAGCTGGAGAACCAAGTTCGAAAAACAAGCAGAAAAAGAGAGGCCAAAAGGAACCAGAACTACAGCCAGCATTGTATCACAGAACCATTTGGTAAGGGCACCACTGCCAAAGGGGCCCCTGTGCCACAGCTGCGACTTGCTGCCATTGGGTAGAGACATGACTACTGGCACCAAAACTGCTGGTGACCTTGGAGAACTGGATCCTGGGCGATGCTGATGTAACCACCGTCTAAATGTTTTCTCTTCTCGAAACATTCTTCCCCCAGATAGCCACATGGCTTGTCTCCCAACTTGCTTCAGGTCTTTGTTCAAATGTCACCTTTTCAGCAAGACCTTCAGGGATCACACTATTTAAAACTGTCTACCCTCACCATCTGCCCACTCCTCCAACATATTCTAATCTATGATGCTGGCTTTTATGTTTTTCCATATTAGTTAACAGCATCTGGCATACTATATAGTTCACTCATTTACCTAGTTGCTGCCTACTATAGAATGTAAACTCCACAGGGCAGAGATTTTAGTCAGCTTTATTCTCTGCTACGGATTCAGTAACTTGAAAAGTGCCTGGCATAGAGAAAGTATTCAATATACATTTGTTGAACAAATGAGTCAATGAATGAACTGATTCCTAATTGCTCCTGTTCTTTCAGTCACTAGTCCTCAATTCAAACTCTGTGGTGGGTGACATCAGTTGGTTGAGTCCGGGTCACATGTTTATGTCCAAGCATCAAGAAAGCTGAAAATATTAAAATATTATTTTCTATAATGATATTTATTTTTGCTTCATCTCTTAGCTGGGCTAATACCAACATTTCTTAATCATCCTCTCTGTCACAATTCTTTATCCTTCCCATTTTGTATTCTGCTTCCATAGAGATGTCTCTGAAGCACAAATGTAATGATAATAAAATTACATCATCTCCAGATTTAAAATTTCTCTGTCCTTCTGCCCTACCACTGATAAGCTAAAGGCCAAAGTATTTGCCATGGCATAAAAGACTGTCCACGCTGGGCACTGCCTGCCCCTTTTCCTGCTGTCTGGAACACTCTCTCTCACATCTGCCTCACGAGCACCTATTCTTTCTAATATCTTGCCCAGGTACTTCCTTTCTCTGAATCCCTGTCCAACGTGAGTCACAACATCTGACCCCACCCTTGCCCTTCATCTGCACAGTAAAACTTTTACTCATTATTGGCTCTCATTGGAGTTTTTTTTGTTTTGTTTTGTTTTGTTGTTTTGTTTTTTGACAGAGTTTCATTTTTGTTGCCCAGGCTGGAGTGCAGTGGCATGATCTCAGCTCACTGCAACCCCCGCCTCCTGGGTTCAAGTGATTCTCCTGCCTCAGACTCCTTCATAGCTGGGATTACAGGTACCTGCCACCATGCCTGACTAATGTTTTGTATTTTTAGAAGAGATGGGGTTTCACCATGTTGGCCAGGCTGGTCTCGAACTCCAAACCTCAGGTGGTCCACCCTCCTCGGCCTCCCAAAGTGCTGGGATTACAGGCATGAGCCACTCTCACTGGAGTTTTATATACCACTTGCGCATCCCTGGTCACAAGTTCAGTTTCTTTTCTTCATTCATTCATAACATTCTCTAAGAGAGACTTCTGCATGTCACATACTGATCTATGTGCTGGTGGTTCAATGATGCTGAGGTAGACCTAAACCCTGTCCTTAGGGACCTTACAGTAAGCAAAACAATTATGTAAACAATGCATTAATACACTCCATGAAAACAAAATGCAGAGTCCTTTGATAGCATCAAACAGGAAACAGAAACCTAGTTGAACAGCTTAAATATCAGCTGAGACCTGAAGGGTGAATTGAAGTAGAGGGTTGGGAGTAGCTGGTAGGAGGGCAGTGAAAGAGGAGAAATCATGAGCAAAAAGTTTCAGGCAGCGGGTAGAAATGTCAGGTTTGAAGTCCCTCAGTTAGGAAGAAGTTGTGCATACTCAGGAAGCCAAAAGAAGGCCAGAGTGGATGAAGTAAGTGATAAAGAGGGAGTCTGGTGGGAGACGATGCTACACAGATAGAAGAGAATTGGAGCACACTGGGCTTTATAAACCATATTAAGCATTTTGGATGTGATCCTAAGGACAATGGGAAGCCATCTAAGAATTTTAAGCAAGAGAAACCAAGGTTCTGATTTGCATGTTAAATATATCATTCTGGCCACAGTGCTTGTTAAATGTGGTTGAAGAAAGGCAGAACTATCCTAGTCTGGGAGACAAGTGGTTATGATGGAGATGGACCAGCCTAGTGACACTGGAGGTGGAAACAAAAGGTGCACTTGAGAGGGATGTATAAAATGATTGCTCTGGTTAATGATTGGGTGTGGAATGTGAGGTCGAGGGGTATTTGCAAGAGGACTCATAAATTTCTAGTTTAAAAACTATATCTAGGCTGGGCACGGTGGCTCATGCCTATAATCCCAGCACTTTGGGAGGCCGAGGCGGGAGGAACACCTAAGGTCAGGAGTTCAAGACCAGCCTGGCCAACGTGGTGACACCCTATCTCTACTAAAAAAAAAAAAAAATACAAAAAATTAGCCAGGCATGGTGGTGCATGCCTATGGTTCCCAGGCACTCAAGAGGCTGAGGAAGGAGAATTGGTTGAGCTCTGAAGGTGGAGATTGCCATGAGCCGAGATGGCACGACTGTACTCCAGCCTGGGTGACACAGTGAAACTGCATCTCAAAAACAAAACAAAACTATGTCTATTTCCTGTGACACTTTGCTACTCATACTGTGATCCACGGACCAGTGACATTGCATCTCCTGGTACTTACTAGAAATACAGACTACTAAATGAAAAGTTCCTAATGTGATTTGTAGGTACATTCCAGTTTGAAAAGCACTGTCCTAGTAGATCTTGAGCTTGTAATTTTATCACAGTGCTTACTTATACATAGAACACTGCAAAAATTGGGCAAATGAATATATTCATATTCATATATGTGTATGTATGCATATGTTCATCTATGTACATACACACATTAAGGCCTATGCAAATAAACTAAGCAATAGACAAATATTCCTAAAGACTGGAGCTTTGTAAATTGCCATAGAAGACAATTTACAAAATGGTAAATTTTTCTGTTTTGAAAAAGTACTCTGCACAAGATCTACAGGGGAGGCATTGTACTTTCCAGACAATTGTAACTAAAATAGTACAGGAATAGCAAAAATAAAATATTAAACAATGTGATTTTGTGGGTAGGAATATTTTTATGCGATTTCTGTGAATAAGCCTGTGGACCTGTGGCTGCATGGGGTTTCTCAGTTGACCAGTATAGAAAAATGGATCCAGTTTGCTGGTTCTCCTGGATTATTCTTGCCTTGCTTGATGAAGGTCAGTTTGGGAGAAACCAAGACAAGCACAGTCACAGGTGGCCACATGTAGTTTATTAATAGCAGCACAGTCTGCTGAGTGGCCTTTCCTGCCCTTTAGTTTTTTACTAGCAAATGAGTTAACTAGTAGGTTAATTGAGTGCTATCTGGGAAGCGCACACACGTCCTCAAATGCTCACGTGTGTGTGTGTGTGTGTGTGTGGTGTATTCAAGTTGCTCACACTTCAGGAGGTTTTGTGTTCTGGGGAGGGGGTGGCTGTTGAAACTACCCTCCCACTGATTTCTGGGTCCTCACTGGCCACCCTGGAACTCTGCCCATCATAACTCACCGAGATGTGTCTGTCATTTTTGACTGGGTGTGATTATAGCAGCCCAGTGACTTGTCAGGTCCCAAAGAAATTAAAAAAGGAAAAGTCCAGATGGTGACATTTGTGGTGAAAAAGAAAAGTGTCTTTTTCAGTCAAGCTGCCTTCCAATTATTTAAATTTATACAGATTTTATTTATTTATTTGCCATTTTCTCTCAGAGAAGGAGAAAGTTCTGGGCCTGGAAAGGGGCTACCTCTCACCCATGGCATGGCTGGGCCTCAGCTGCCTCTGGCTGGAGCGACTGCTTTACAGTGGAGTAAGAAGAGGGCACGGATGTCTGCCAGGAAGTAGCCCCCGCTGCTCTGTGGAATGCCTGTCTCCTATTGTTCTTTGATTTAGTAGCCCCTCCAAGCCCCTCCTCCTGAAGGTTTAATTTTTAATAGAATGAAACTCAATGTTATTAATACTTTGAGAATTTGAGGGGAAAAATGTATACCTCTTTGCTTCTTTCCTGAGTCTGATACTATGCGAGGCCTCATAAATGCTATGATTAATATCAAGTAACATTTAATAGAAGCTTAAATGTTTTAAGCACTGTTTTAAATATTTTACATGCATTATTTAACTTAAGCCTCATAATGACCAGATGAGGTACGTATGAATTATTATTCTCATCTTTTTCAGATAATAAAATGAGAAAAATGAAACTTCAGGAGGTTATGTAAATATCTCAAGGTCACACACTAGCAGTGGCAGATCCATAGTGAGAATTAGGTTATCTGAGTCCACCATGCCCACCAAACTTTACAGACAGAATGGCAAGCTGCACAGTGTAACTCCACAGGAAAGGAAGAATTAAGCCTGGGTTCTCTGGGGATACGGAGGAAGGCTGAGTAAGATACGGAGAGAATATCAGAGGAGGTGAGCTCAGAGGGATGCGTAGACACTGACCAAATGCAGAAAAGATGTAAGGGCAGGAGGTACAGCATAAACAAGGACATGGAGGCATGAATATGGTGAAATTTTGGCAGTACCTATGGTGAGAGCATTGGCGTATGTGAAAAATGAGTTTAGGGAGTCAGGAAGGCAATGCCATGTTGTGAAGGGCATTTGTTTGCCACACTGTGTCTGTTCTTCTTTTAGACGTGGGGACATTTGAAAATAAAGAAGTGATGTGGCCAGGTATAAGATTTTAAATTATGCAGTAGCCAAGTAGAGGATAAATAATGTTTTTCTCTTACATTCTTCTCTACCTCTGCTTCCATCTGCTTGTAACCCCTACATGGGAGGACCTCAGGGAATTGGGTACTTGGGTATGTCTCGTTCTCAGCCCTTGGCCAGTCGTTCTCAGCCCTTGGCCAGTCATTCAAGCCCTTGGCCTTGAATGCTAGCCTTGGCACCAGATCTGTCCTGACTGATCTTACTCTGGAAAGAGAAAACAGCTTGGGTAATCCCTTGATTCTCTAGCCTTCCCAGTGGAAGTCTAAGTATACAGACAAATTATGACTATTCTGGGAAGCTGTGACCAAGAGAGATGTGGGTGAGGGAGCCCTTCTGTCCTCCACAAGACAGTCTTGTCCCACCTCCATCCAGCTCAGTGCAATCCCTGTACTCATTCCATCTGCCTGGAGCCCCAGCACGTTCCTATCCAAGTCCAACTTTCTGAGTTCAAATGTTGAAATTACATCCTTTCCCTTCAACCTGATCTCTCACTTTTTAAAATAGTCTCTTAATTTATATTTTAATCCTCTTTCCCCTTACTTGGCCCTGACCCAAACCCACCTTTGAAACTTCTAAATTTTTATAAAGCCTAGTGAGAGCTACTCTTCAGCTGAGCAGATCCCCACCCACCATTGGAGACAATACAGAAGATGAAGGGTACCTAAACCTTCCCATGAACCCAGTTGTAATCCTCATGTTAACAGTAAGGATTTTTCAGACTGTGTATAAGACAGACATGCTCATTTTACTTTAGTGATTGTAATTTACCATTGGGATTCATGGAGCATTCTTTCTGCAGCATCCCCAGTGGTTCTTCATAGAAGTGAATTATCCTTGATCAATATTTAGGGATATGGAACTGGATGGTAGAAATTGAAGATGTCTGTAAGGTAAGGTGGAAATCCCTTAACCTGAAAAAATGTGCTACATTATCTGTCCTAAAACAATTTACTGCCTCATCTTTGAATATCTTCCCAATTCCCATTCTCACCAGGTCCTAATTCTTAAAATCCTTCAAAATTCATGTCAAGTGGAGCCTTCAGATGGGACATATTTCATGAGGGATCACCTTAAATAAGACAGAGGCCTTGACAGGGTTAAGATCATGTTATCTGGAGATCACTGAGACTGTGAACCCCAGTGTAATAAGGCTGTGGGGAGACATATTTATTTAGTAGGATTCTCTGCTCCTGGTGAAGATATTTTCAAGGCAATGCTCTGTCCAACCAGCAAAACCACTGAGGATCAAGGTATGTCAGTCTATCTCCAAGTACCTGCATCTCTGGAACTGTGTTGCCAAAAGGATGTTAAAGTACACTTTCAAACATACCCTAAGATGATAGATACCTGAACTAACATGCAAAAATTTCAAAGTGTCAAGCATATGTTTTATCATTCCTATGCACTGAGGATATGAAATATTTGTGTTTTAGGGAGATAATTTATGATAATGATAGGGAGAGGAGATGCTTCCCTTGTCACTTTAAGTCAACAGGATCATTCTGTCAGCTTGCTATATGTCCCATGAAACTTGGGCCTGTGTCTGATAATGATCTGAGTAATTTGGAGGGCAAGAGTCTGGGTCCTGCTTTGGTAACGGAGTGGAGATTTGCTGCTGCATGGACTTAGCCCACATTCCAGACACTCTGGACAAAGGATGAAGGAAAATTTTTCATACAGCACATGGGAGTCATGTGTCACCTGGAAAGTGCAAATGATGTTCCCAGTAGGGTCCGTGAAGAATCTCAAAAGTTTCCAAAAAAGAAAGGGTTAGATTTAAACTTTGTCAGGACAGAGAGCATAAAGCTGTCTTAGCTGATTAACCATTCAGTAAGAATATTCTGCCCTCATGGCCTTCATTCTCTTCCTTTGGTTTCAGCCCTGGTGGCATTAAAATCATGATACCAGATAAGGGAGAAGAAGTGGAGTCATTAAGTGGAAAAAAAGAGAAGAAAGAAGGACCATGTCTGCATTCCCTGTCTTCTGGCTTATCAAAAACTCAACCTGGGAAGAGAAAATAATTGTAATTTGAGTGAAATCCAAAGTTTAATATATAGAATTGGGCACTTCCCTGAGCTTGATCCTCCAGGTCCTAATATGGATTGAGGGTATGAAAATGGAGCCGGTGAATATAAACTATTGTATCTACATAAATGAAAGTTATAATCGCGGTTGGAAAGCGGTCTATAGACTTAAGGAAGCTGATTTATTTGTTTTAAAAGGTGTGAAAGACTTGAGCAATTACTTAAGTATGGGAAACAATCAGGGAGAGGGAGACATTTCAGACTTAAGAGTGGAGATAATTGATGTGGCAAGTCCTTAAAGAGGTTGGGAGGGAAGAGATCTTTAGGTAAAAAAATTAGTTGTGGAAATGAGAAAAGATATTGTCCTCTGAGACTGGAGATAAATAGCTGAGGATGGATGAGAAAATAATATAATTATTATAAATATAGTCTGGAGTTTGACTATAAAAATTGAGGGAGTTATATTGCCAAGAAAACATTATCACCTGGTTTTGTTACAGAATGCTCAGTGCCAGTAATTAAAGAATGGACCTGACTCTGTGGTGTCTAAGAACAAAATTTAAGACAGTTCTTGGAGGCATCTTGGAAGGTCTCCAAGGTAAGCATTCTTGACACATCTTTCCAATCCCATGTGTCACAGGCCCCCTAGTGGCTTCTTTCTTCTGACCCTGCTTTCATTATAGGTATTGGATAAAGTACATTGGGATCCAAGACAGTGTATTAAGCAGACAGTGTCCAGAGAAACACAACAGCAAGAAATAACTTCTCTGGTAGCATGTTCCTGTGTTGAATGGTTTGAGGTCATCCTGCCATAAGCAAGAAATAATGGGTGTCACGGGAGAGAATCAAGATTGTGAAAAACAAAAAGAGTGGCCAAGATGATACTGAAGTCAAGAAATTATCTTTAGTTTATTTGTAGCAGGTTGATCTTTGCCTTTTTTAATGTTACCCCAGGTTCTCAAGAGGCTACCTATACAGGTTGTGGCAGGAAAAGGGGAATTAGTTGTTTGACTGAATGGATCAAATCAAGCATGCATTTTACCATGATGTATCCATGGTCATCCATGTTAAGTCAAGCATTCTTGCTAAATAACAAGGCTTCCCAATACCAAGTAACTCGTACACTTTAACCTGTTCCTTTATGACTGACTGTAGTCATAGCTGTTTCCACAGGAGCAAATGGCAGTATGTGTTGTTGGAAGTAGGCTAGTCATATTCACTATATTATTAGTCCTTCATTCTCTGTTCCTTCCTCCATGTTTGGTGTCTACTCTTTTCAGCTAAGTAGAGAGTTCATTCTGTAGGCACATGGGTTAGTGCATTTGTGCTGCTAAAAGAAAATACCTGAGTGGGTAATTTATAAAGAACAATTTTTTTTCCCCCTCTGTCACAGTTTTGGAGGCTGGGAAGTCCCAAGATCAAGGTGCTGGCAGGTTTGATTGTCTGATGAGGGCTGCTCTCTGCTCCCAAGATGGTACCTTGATGCTGCATCTTCCAGAGAGGAGGAACACTGTGTCCTCCCATGTCAGGAGGCAGAAGGACAAGCAAGCTGTGCAAAGCCTCTTTTATAAGGGCCTTAATCCTGTTCAAGGGGGAGAAGTCCTTATGATCTAATCACCTCCTCAAGTTCCCACCTCTTAATGCTTTGCACTGGCCATTACATTTCAGCACCCAAATTTTGGAGGGGACATATTCAAACCATAGCACATTATCATAGTCATCAGGGCTATCTATCCATAAATGGCTTGATAGAATTTCACATTGTACATGTTAAGTCTTCTGGAACTGATTTAAACTAATTCAAACTTTATGGAGCTCTTGCTGTGTTAAAAACTCCCTGCTAGGTACTGGGAGGCAGAAAAAGATTGACAGGATGAGATGTCCACTCTCCAGGCACTCACGAGGCCTCATTGAGAAGGGAAGCATAACTATGGTACACACAAGGCAGACAATAAGTGGTATATTAGAAGTAGAGTCTCTCCTCATAGATTCAAATACATTTTTAAATTAGGTTTTTCATATTTGTTTTCCTAAAGGCAGAGGATATGTTTGTAGGTCTTAGAATTACATTTTTACAATCATACTCTTTGAGGATAATATAGATAATTTCTTACAATAATCTTACTCTTTTGTGTCACCAATATTCTTTTTTTTTTTTTTAAAGACTGCTTTATAGAGCAGTTTCAGGTTCACAGCAAAATTGAGAGGAAGGCTTAGAGACTGCCCATGTATCCCTAAACCCCACACAGGCATAGCTTCACCCAGTATCAATATTCCCCACAGGGATGTCGTACTTGTTACAACTGATGAATCTACAGTGACCCATTATAATCACCCCCAGTCCCAGTGTTCTTTTCAAATGGAAGAATCCTGCCCCTCATTACTTTTCCTTCTTAGAGATTAAATTGTGAATAAGGCAGGGATTTATCAGATGTTCTTTTGGTAGATGAATGTGATCATTTAGTCGATTCCTGGACAGATGAATGACCCCAATCCCCAAGATATCTTGCTTAGTGTCTGGTTAAAAATCTGGTATACAGTCACCAAAGCATCCCTTTGCAAGAAAAGTTGCTGATATGTAGATCCCCCTGTGAAAATTGCTTTTTGTTGAGCTCCTAGTAAAATTCACTCTGTTTTTTGATGGTGGTTGTGCTACATTCCAAGTTCAATGAACTATGGCAAGCCCAGGCATGTTTATTTACATGGATTTCCTTGAAATGTAATGCTAGCTTTCTAACACCTGTTTGCATTTCCATACGTTCTACAGAAAGAAAGTGCTATTCTCATGCTGAACATGTAGAATAATACCCCAATTTTTCTACTTCTGATTGAGGTAGGAGAGACAAGTTGTATGGTTTTTGTCACGTTGATGAAAAGAGCCAAACTCTTCAAAGTATTTGAAGAGAGTCATTCTGAGCCAAATATGAGTGACCATGGCCCATGACGCAGCCCTCAGGAGGTCCTGAGAACATGTGCCCAAGGTGGTTGGGGTGTAGCTTGGTTTTATATATTTTAGGAAGGCATGAGACATCAATCAAATACATTGAAGACATACATTGGTTTGGTTTAGAAAGGCGGGACAACTCAGAGTGGGGACTTCCAGGCTATAGGCAAATTTAAACATTTTTCTGGTTGGCAATTGGTTGAGGTTGTCTGAAGAACTGGGATCAATAGAAAGGAATGTTCAGGTTAAATCTAAAGAATTGTAGAGACCAAGTTTTATTGTGCAGAGGAAGCTCTTAGGTAGCCGACTTTAGAGAGAGCAGGTTGTAAATTGTTTTTTATCAGACTTAAAAGGGTGCCTGACTCTTAGTTGATTATCTCCTGGATCTGGGAAGGAAGGAAGGAAAACAAAAGGGGAAGGGGATTTTTTTTTACAGAATGTGGACTTTTCCTCACAAGAGAATTTGCAGGGCAATTTTAAGGTATGGCAAGAAAATGTATTTTAAGGTTACACATTTTTTTCCTTATATCATAATGTTATGCCAGAGTGAGATTGAAAAGTAAGTTACAATACACAGGATCAAATAAAACCCATCTGATGAGAATTTATGGTTTACAGGGCATGACTCCTTAGATCCCTTAGGTAGAAATTTGGGCAAGATAAAAATAAACCAGGACTTAGTCCTCATTTATTTATTCAGTTAATCTTTCATTCATTCATCATGTTTTAGACACCTGATTGGTAACAGACTCTATAGGTGGTCACTGGTTATACAAAGATGACTAGTCATTTGGAGTAGGGGACAAAAGTACATGTTAGTGAAAGGCTTTCTTTCAAAACCACCAGCCATCATGTGCATTGAAGGATTCCAGCTATTATTTTTCCAAGTAACTTATTTTGTATTGAACATTGATAGAGAATTCACTGTATTCTAATTATTAGAGTGTGGACTCTGTAGTCACATGATCTATATTCAAATCAGATTTTTAATGGCGTTACCTTGATAAAGTGTCTATAAAATGGGGACAATAACAATTATACCCACCTCAAAGGATTTTTCGAGAAAACCAATACCTAGCGTATAGCAAGTATCTAAGACATTTGAACTTTTATGTTTTTCTTGCAGAACTAACATACCATTTGTGTGTATTTGACGTATCTAGGTGTGTGTTGCACTTTTGTGTAGGGACACGTTTTGTGTATTCCTTGAAGATGGTTAAAATGAGGCAGTTAATCCACCTTCTTTGCCATCCAGGATCTCATTTCAAGTGTCTCTAGACAGATTCTAGGAAGAAACCTTGAATTGGAGCTACCCAGGATAGTTGCAAGAAGTTCTAGAAGGGCTAGCAAGGCAACTAGACGTGAATAACAGGGCATGAGGCGTTAGTATTCAAAATATCCTGTGAAACCCTCTAGCATAAAACCGTCCCTTTTCAGATAACAGAATGTAACTGCAGAGACAGTCTCACAGATAATGAGTGACAGAGGGAAGACTCTTAGTTCTTTCCACCAACTGGAGATTCAGAGTTACATAATGGTGTGCTAGAAGGGTGGAACTAGAGGAAAGGACTAAAAGCTGATTTCCATCCCTTTCTTTGTATTGCTCCACTTGGCTCATCCCTTTCTACTCTCTACTCTTCCTTCATCTGTGGCTCATGTAAACCTCTCTAGGACCCTATCTGTTTTCACATTTTGGTTTAGGTCAATGTGAAGTCGTCCAGTTGCTGTGACTCCTGGTTTACCTTTCTGTGTAGACTAAATTTATACTGCCCAAATCAGCTATTGAAATTGAAATTAATTAAACTTAAATACATTTTAGAATTTAGTTCCTTGGTCATATCAATCATATTTGAACAGCTCAATATCTACAAGTAGTTAGTGACTAACGGCTACAATATTGAATACAGCAGAGATCCAACATTTTCATCCTCACAGGATGTTCTAATGGACAGTGTAAGAATGACAAATGCTTAATTTATGGACCATTTTACAGTTGGATGTGTGAATCTCATTTAGTTCCCTTTACAATATAACTTTTTTTTTTTTTTTTTTTGAGACGGAGTCTCGCTCTGTTGCCCAGGCTGGAGTGCAGTGGCGTG
>NW_012117588.1:1759117-1881347 GCF_000951035.1 Colobus angolensis palliatus | reverse complement strand
AAAATAGACAAAATATGCAAAAGTATATGCTTTTGATAGGTGTCAAGACATGGGGAGATGGCTGAAAATTATTGATTTTCAGTAATTAATACTTGCCTTTTTAAATTAAGTATGTACATTACTTTGATTAGAAGAGAAATTATATAAAAGAAGAAAATCATTGGGGCTTTTATGACTTTATGACATTCAACATTAATTTTTCCCTGTAGAGATCAAATAATTCCAGTTCTAAAACTAATCTTTCCAAATTAGTCATTTTCCAATTTTTATTCTATAATGTGATTGATTTTCCCCTGTGTATTTCCCAAGAAAGCCTCCATCCAGTGAAAATGCTTCCCTCCAGGACCCTCAGCTATGTATGACCTGATATATTGCATCTGTTTTATTAATGTTTAAATCATCACCACAGCTTTTCTTGATATTTACCATTAATGTCTAATTTAGATGCATAAACTCAGGACTATACATAGCATGAAGTAGGCACTTGAACATTATTTGCTAAATGAATATGTAAGTATGTACTCAAACTACAATGCATTTAGGCAATTTGGAGGCATTTTGGTGAATAACTAAGAGAATTAATGTAACCCAGAAAAGAAAAGGTGAAAAAAAAAAAAAAAAGCTGATGGAAGTGCGTAGGAGACCTTGTCTTGTAATACAGTTGAGAAAAACAAGTTTTGTAAATAAAAAATAGATAATCAAAATCAGTTTTAATGCATACTTGAGAATGATACAAGGGAGCCTAGGGATTATTTGCCCTATCACATGTTTATTCCTCCCTTCTGTGCTTCTTTCTTTAGTCTAACCCTCTGATTTTACAAATAGTGAAGTAACTTTCCCCAGATACCTTTTCCTCTAAGGTAAGATTTTTCTCCTTATATCAGACTGTTTTCCATTACAGTGTGAGGCCATGTGTTACTTTCACTGGGAGAAGCAGCAAATAGCTAATCCCTGATTTTAAGGGGCTTACAATTGAGTTGAAGTGATTGGACATGAAAACGTTAAATAACAGTACTAGAAGTGCTAAATAGCATCTGCAAGTAGTAGGGTAGCTGCTGCATCTTTCAAATTCACAATCTTTTGCTTGACAAACAATATCTAAGGAGTGTGTGTGTGTGTGTGTGTGTGTGTGTATGTATGTCTCCTATTATATCAACATCAAGAAGAGGTCTTCCCTTCTTTAACTGCATCTCCAAATTTAAACATTTATTATGTGATCAGTCAAAATCTCTACTTTCTTCACCTAAGGGTAAAGAAAGTCAAGATATGGTCAAATGGTCTTTTCCCACTAAGAGAAGAAATACAGTGGTCTCAGTCCTTGAATACACATGATGTAATCCTGTTCAAAGGTAAATCTGCCCTGTCTTTTAACAGACTTGAGATATTTTTTTCTCCAAGAACCTCTATCACAGATTTTCCCCATCTTCTCACAGGACTACATGGAATATCAGACCAGTCAAAATGCTTACTTCCAACAAAAAGGTACAGACAGCCTAAATTATGGAAGGCAAGAACTGGCATAACTACATTTGTAGGAGTTTCTTTGCTATGGTGATCCTGAGAAAAGAATTTTTCTTAATAATTGGCATTCTCAAATACCTTTGATTCCAAATTATTGTTCAGCCTCAGAAACTCCATTTGCCTGATGTCAAGTCTCTGTGATTTAAGCCTATAAACTCCCTGGAATTCAAAGCTAAGGTGGTTGCTTTTCAATCTTTCGACCTGCCTGTATGTCCTGGCATGTATGTGTTAGTAATGATGAACCAATAGTGTTTCTGCGCATCTCTGTAATCCTTCAGTGTAATGGAAAAGCCAATCTGAGCTCTGTGCTTTAAATCATATTCTGAATATTAACATTTGCTTGGTCAATATTGTTTCTTCCACCTTTCCCTCATGGAGAAAAGTAAGCCACCAAAGAAAATTATAAATCCTTGTATAAATACTTTGGAGGTGCCATGAACTAGCTAATACTGACTGAAACTGGCAGAATAGCAAATAAGTGTTACAACAATAACAACAATCAACAACAGAATCCATCAGAGACCTAATTTAGGAAAATTATTCAAGATCAGATCAAACTTTTACAGATTTTACTAAGTGTAAGAACTCTCTTGATCTTACACCACCTGTCAATTTTTTGCCATTTTTAGGGAGGGTGAGGCACCTGCACTGGAGAACCTGGTGAGAGCTGGTGGGTAGGCTCTTGGAGAATGGCTATATATTCTCATACCCGGAAATATAGCCAGCCCTTCTAAGAGCACCCATCACTCAATCAAGAACGATTTTGTTTTTGTTTTATATGATTCTGAAACATGGGAGGACAACAAAAATCCAGTCTTCAGAAGTTCAAGGCATTGATCTGGGTGAAGGTCTAAATTGCTTTACTGACTTGTTATGTGCTTAGGGACTTGTTCTAAAATATAAAATCAAACAACTAGCAGTGCTATAAAATCACAGAAAACATCAAATCTTATAGTGGCAGGGCCATTGAGAGATCAAGTTTATTCTTTCTCCAGACCAAAAAAAAAAAAAAAAAATGAGTCTTTTTAATTTAAGAAGACATCAAACTAAAAATGTACTTAGTAAATGTTAGTTGATTTATGCCAATGAAGGTGATCATTTAATTTTGCATCAGCAAAGCATTCTGGTAATTAGCAAGCCTCATTGCTAAGAAATTCTTCCATTCATTCATTTGCTTAGGAAATATTTTTAAAGGAACCACTAAATGCCTGATACTGACACATTACTATTATTTGACCCTCATTCTATCTATAACAGAGAAGAAGAAAATATTTTCATTTTCTTTGAAAAAGTTCCTTAAAGTTCACTCTAAGTGTTTTAGCAAGAAGTGCTCAGTTAATTTTTATTAACTCTATTTGTCTTTGTCATGAATGCAAATAGAAATGCAAATGCCATCTCATTGAACAAAGAATATGAATTATCTTCATTATTTCATGGTGATACAAAAAAAAAATTATTTTCTCACAGATCTGGGGGCTGTGAAGTCCAAGATCAAGGCAATGGTAGGTTTGGTTGTCTGGTGAGGGCTGCGCTCTACTTCCAAGATGGCACCTTCTTGCTGAATCCTACAGAGGAGAGGAATGCACTGTCCTCGCATGGTGGAAGGTGGAAGAGCAAGCAAGCTAAATGCTGAATCCTGTCCATGAAGAAGGAACCCTTATGACCTAATCACTTCTTAAAGCCCCCACCTCTTAATATCATTACATTGGCCGTTAGGTATCAACACCTGAATTTTGAAAGAGACATTCAAACCATAGCATGAGGCATCTTGAAAGAAACCAATATAATATTTTTGAACTGAAAATCAAGAAAGATAAAGATATAAGAACAGAAATTTAAGAATAAGAAGTGAAAAGAAAATCCTATAACTTATAAAGATGTGGTTAAAATCTCACATTTAATCATAAGCTTTCTGAAAATCTAGGTGCAAAGTGAGGCATGGTAAACTGCACAGTTTGTATGGGGCGGGGTTTTTACTCTTCAGGAGAAGCAAAGATTTACTGAGTATTTGAAGGCAAAATAATTTATGTAGAGGCTTATGTGGTGAGTGTTTTTCTTAACAACCTTCTTACAGCAATGGCAGAAATGGGTTTCTCAAGAGGAGACTGTTCCTTGCAATGTACCTAATGTCTCATTCAGCTTGGTAGAATGTTTGCCATGTAGTATGTTGAAAATACGAGTGAACAATAATAAGGAGAAAACAAAACACTACTCAGCATAGACAATTCTATCCTTGAGCATGGGCCAAAATAAAGAGATTAAAAATAAAGATATTGAAATTGTTCAAATGAGTGCATGCTTTTATCTCTATTATTTCTTAAAATACACCTAAAGACACAGTAATGATTAAAATTATTTCAAAGAAAAGATCAAGGAGCATGGGTTAAGAGACATCAACATAAAATTCATGAAAGCAAAAAAGTAGATTATTTTCAGTAGCTGAATTAGAGTACCAAAGACAGCTGAAAACGACACCTATAGTAATGGAGACCTAGAAACTAGCAATTCTCCTTAGAGAATCTAAAAACTCCGGAATTGGAAATACCAGGAAGCTTTGAGAGTAGGAATGGGAGTGGGCTTGAAAATAGGATTAAAGTCTATGTAAGAAGCAGTACCATTTCCAGATCCTCTCTCCAACCCACACAGCCAATGAACTGCCCTTTTGTTCCTTTCTCAGCCCTGGAATAAAATTCCAGGTTAAAGATTTGGACAGGTTGGAAACAAAGATGTTTGTAACTTGTTAATGGCTGATATAGCAAAATGTAAGAGTTAGGCAAGAATCAAAAAAAAAAAAAAAAAAGGGGGGGGTGATAAGTAAAACCTGACACCACTAAATCTCTTCTCCTTATAGACTCCTCACCACTTGGCTCCTGAAAGCACTGGCAACCAAGCAGGAGAATGGAGGATACTTTTCTAGAGAAATGGACAGAACCAAGAAATTTTGGCCTTTGGTAGTAATTCAACAAAATGGCTAGGTTATCCTACCTGATAACCAATCCATATGCCTGCATATGGAGACAGAGATTCAATCATGTAAATAGTGACTCATTCTTAAATCGAATGACCAGCTAGGTGTTCATTGGATCACTAGACGTTTGAGAAAAGTATCTAACTTTAAAGCAGCAAACAATACAGACAAACATGATGAAAGAAATTTGAAGGAAACAGAGACAATGTAAAGAGCGAAGAAGGGTAGAAATATATATAACTCTCAGATTGTTGAAAGAAGATAGAACAAAGAAGGCATAAAAATAGAACAAAGATTCAAAAAATTAAAATTTGGCAGTTGGAATTAAAATATGATAGCAGAAATGAAAAAAAAAATCAATAGAATGTTTAGAATCTAAAATCGAAAAAAAAAAAAAAATGCCCTGGAAATTAGGGGTGAAAGTCAGAGATAGAAAATATAAGAGAAAATGTAAGAAAACGATAGAATTAGTAACATGTGAAAATGATTTCTAGAAAAAGAAAATACAGAAAATAAAGGAGAGAAATTTATTAAAGAACCAATTCAAGAAACTTTCCTAAGAATCGAAGAACATGAGATTTCAGATTCAAAGGGCCCAGTGAATCAGTACCATGGTAGAAACATACCAACGTAAATAACTGAAATTACAAAACCTGTGGCCAGCGTAACAAAGAACAAGGAGAGATCTTCTAAACTTCTAGAAAAAAATGTAGATAGATTAGATAGACAGATAGATAGATACATAGATAGATAATTTAACTTCAGAAAAGGTATGAGGAATCCAAAGGGCAGTTGAGTTTTCAACCACTCCAGTGAAAAAAGAAAAAAATTAAGTAACATTTGCAAAATTCTGGTTTCCACAACAAAATGGTTAATCAAGTATAAGAATGAAGAACAACATTTCTAGACATGATAGTTCTTAAAAAAAAAATACCTCTCATGATCTCCTTCTTTGGAAGCTACTGGAGAAGGTGTTCTATAAAACAGTGCAGTAAACTAAAAGAAAGAAGGCATAGGATTGAAGAATGAGAGGCTCTAACAACAGATTTAAATGAAAGGAATACTGACCGGGCGTGGTGGCTCATGCCTGTAATCCCAGCACTTTGGGAGGCCAAGGCAGGCGGATCACCTGAGGTCAGGAGTTCAAGACCAGCCTGATCAACATGGAGAAACCCTTTCTCTACTAAAAATACAAAATTAGCCAGGCGTGATGGCACATGCCTGTAATCCCAGCTACTAGGGAGGGTGAAGCAGGAGAATCCCCGGAACCTGGGAAACGGAGGTTGCGGTGAGCTGAGATCGTGACATTGCACTTTAGCCTGGGCAACAAGAGTGAAACTCCATTAAAAAAGAAAGGAAAAATAAAAAAAAAAAAAAAAAGAAGGACTCCTTAAGCTAATGGTAAAAGGAGAGCTTGACAGTAGCTGTAAAGAGAGACCAGTCTATACTAGAGCAGAAAGACAGTTATAGAAGGGATACCTCAAAAACAAACAAACGAAATATATGTTTGAATATACTAATAGAAGACTGGTCTTTTTAAAAATTGTGGAAAAATAAATATAAAACTTACCATCATAATTTTTTAAAGCATACAATTCACTTTCTTGAGATAATTAATATTGCTGGGCAGCCAATATCCAGAACTTTTTTATCTAATAAGATTGAAATGCTCTACCCATTGAACAAAAATTTCCCATTCCTCCTCCCCGCAGACTTTGTCACCTTCATTTCTATCAATTTGATATTCAAGATATCCAATAAAATAGAATCATACAGTCTTTTGTCTTTTGGTGACTGGCTTATTTTGGTTAACGTAATGTCATCAAGGTTCATCCACATTGATCCATGTGTCAGAATAGTCTTTCTTTTGAAGGCTGAATATATTCCATTGTATACATAAGCCCCACTCGTTTTCAGTTCATCCATTGATAGACCCTTGGTTGGTTTCACCTTTTGGCTATTGTGAATAATGCTGTTATGAATCTGGGTGTACAAACATCTCTTCAAGACCCTGCATTCATTTTTTTAAGATATATGTTCAAAAGTGGAATTAATGGTTCATATGGTAACTCTATTTTTAAATTTTTGAGGGGCCATCATAGTTTTCCATAGCAAATAGGCCATTTACATTTCTACTAACAGTGCACAAGAATTCCAATGTCTTCATATCCTTGCCAACACTTATTTTCTGCTTCTTTTTCTTTATCGTAGACTTACTAATGGATGTGAGGTGGATGTGAGGTGGTATTGTAGTTTTGATTTGCATTTTCCTAATATTTAGTGATATTGAGTATCTTTTCATGTGCTTCTTAGCCATTTGGATAACTTCTTTAGAAAAAAACATCTATTCAAGTCCTTTGCCTATTTTTGAATTGGGATATTTGTGTTTTGTTGACATTGTGGTTGAGTTGTAGAAGTTCTTTTTACACTCTAGATATTAACTCATTATCAGATATATGATTTGCAAATATTGTCTTCTATTAAATAGGTTGCCTTTTCATTCTGTTGATGTTGTTCTTTTATTCACAGAATTATTTATATTAATTACTCTAATTTATCCAGTTTTTTTCCTGTTGCCTGTGCTTTTGGGTCACCTCCAAGAAATTATTGCCAAATCCATTATCCTAAAGCTTTTTCCTTATGCCATCTTCCAAGAGTTTTATAGTGTTACTGCTTCCACTAGGTCTGATTAATTTTAAGTTAGCTTTTATCTGTGATGTAAGTAAAGGTTCATCTTTATTCTTTAGCATGCGGACATTAGTTTTCTCAACATCATTTGTTGAAAACACTACCCTTTTGTCACTCAATAGTCTTGGCACTTTCGTTGAAAATTAGTTAACCAAATACTTGAGGATTCGTTTCTTAGCTTCCTTTTCTATTTCATTGGTTTATGTATCTGCTTTTATACCAGTACTACAGTGTTTTGATTTCTGTAGTTTTGTAATAAATTCTAAAATCTGAAAGTGTGAGACTTCTACTTTGCTCTTTTTTTTTCAAGATTGTTTTGGCTATTCAGAGACCCTTCAAATTCCATATAAATTTTAGGATGAATTTTTCTATTCATACATTTATGCCATTGGATTTTGAAAGGGATTACATTAAATCCATACATCACTTTGGGTAGTATTGACATCTTGACAATATTAAGTCTTCCAATCCATGATTGGATATTTTCCCATTTATGTGTATCTTTTTAAATTTCTTTTAGCAACATTTTGTAATTTTCAGTTCATGAGTCTTACACCTATGGATAAGTTTACTCCGGAATTGTTTTCTTAATTTTCTTTTAGAATTATTTATTGTTAATGTGTAGAAATTCAGTTGAATTTTGTGTGTTTATTTTGTATCCTGTAACTTTCCTAATTTACTTCTTAGTTCTAATACCTCTTTTTGCGTTATGGAATCCTTAAGTTTTCTCACATATAAGAGCATATTGTCTGTGAACAGAGATAATTTTACTTCTTCCTTCTAATTTGAAGGCCTTTTGTCTTTTTCTTACCTAACTGATTTGACTAGATTTCCAGGACTATGTTAAATAGAGGGGGTGATTGTAAGCATTCTTGTCTTATTCCGTATATTAGAAGAAAAGCTTTCAGCCATTTACTATTGTGTATGTATCTGCAGGCCTAAAAAAATACGACCTTTATTATGTTCAGGTAATTTCCTTCTATTCCTAATTTGTTGAGTATTTTTTACCATACAAGGGTGTAGAATTTTGTCAAGTGATTTTTCTGTATCAATTGAAATGATCATCTGTTTTTGCAAAACTTCTATTAATGTGAGGTGTTACACTGATTCATATTTGTATGTTGAATCACTCTTGCATTCCAGAAAGAAATCCTAGTTGGTTATAGTTTATCATTATTTTAATATGCTATTAAGTTTTGTTTGCTAGTATTTTGTTGAGGACTGTTGCATCAATATTCATTGAGATTACTGGTCTCTAGTTTTCTTGCATAGTCTTGGTCCATCTTTGGTAACAGGTTAATGCTGGCCTCATGGAGTGAGTTTGAAAATCTTACCTCTGCTTCAATGTTTTGGAAGATGAAGAGGATTGGTATTAATTGTTTTATTAATATTTGGTAGAATTCACCAGTGAAGTCATCTGGTTCTGGGTTTTGTTGTTGTTGCAACGGGAGGATTTTTAATTACCCATCCGATCCCCTTACTAGTTATAGGTCTGTTCAGATTTTTCTGTTTCATGATTCAGTCTTGGTAAGGTGTGTGCTTCTATGAAGTTATTTATTTCATCTAGGTTATTAAATCTGTTGGGATACAATTGTTGAAATTTTCCTTTTACAATCATTTTCATTTCTATGGCATCAGCTATAACGTTGTTTCTTCTATTTCTGATTTTAGCTGCATGAGTCTTCTGTGTTTTTGTTCTTCCTCAGTTAATCTAGCTAAAGGTTTGTCAATTTTGTTGATCTCTCCAAATAACCAACTCTTGGGTTGATTGATGTTCTCTATTTTTTAGTCTCTATTTTTAAAATACCTGCTCTAATGTTTAATATTTTCTTCATTCCGCTAGCATTGAGTTTAGTTTACTCCTCTTTGTCTAGATCCTTGAGTTGTAAAGTTAGGTTGTTGATTTGAGATCTTTTTTCCTTTTTAATGTATACATTTACTGCTATAAATGTTCTAATTAGCACTACTTTCACTGTATCTCACAGGTTTTGGTATGTTTTTTTTTAGTTTCATTTGTCTGAAAATATTTTTTAACTTTACTTGTGATTTTTTCTTTGATCTATTGTTTATTTAAAGCTGTTAATTTCCAGATTCTTATGGATTTTCTAATAATTTTTCTGATATTATTTCTAGTTTCATTCCATTGTGATCAGGAAAAAATACTTTGTATGGTTTAATCTTTCAAGATGTATTAAGACTTGCTTTGTGGCTTAATATATGTTTTATCCTGAAGGACATTCCATGAGTATACTTAAGAAAAATATATATTGTGTTGTTGAGCAGAATGTTCTTTATATATCTATCTTTTACTTCAGTTTGAACTACAGTGTCGATGAAGTCCTTTATTTCTTTATTGATCTTCTCTATGGTTGTTTTTTCATTATTGAAATGGGGTCTTGAAGACTCTAACTATTATTTTGACCTATCTCTTTAATTCTGTCAATGTTTGCTTTATATATTTAAGAGTTCTGATGTTTATTGAGTATATAATTATTAAATATTTTTGGTAAATTGACCCTTGTGTGGTTATAAAATGCCCTGTATCTTGCGATAAGTTCTGACCTATATTCTATTTTGCTTCATATTAATATAATCACTTCAGCTCTCTTTTGGTTACTATTTGCATGAAATATCTTTTTCATTCTTTTATTTTCAACCTATAATGTGCTTATATTTAAAGTGAGTCTCTTCATATAGGAAGCATATTGTTAAGTCCCGTTATTTTATCCATTTAGCCAATATATGTATTTCGAGAAGCATATTGTTAAGTCCTGTTATTTTGTCCATTTAGCCAATATGTGTATTTCAAGAAGCATATTGTTGAGTCCTGTTATTTTATCCATTTAGCCAATATACGTATTTCAAGTGGGAAGTTTAATCCACTTACATTTAATTACTGATAGAGAAGGACTTAATATTACCATTTTTTAGTTTTCCATGTCTCATAGTTTTGTCCCTCATTTTCTCCCTTTATTCCTTTGTATTTTGTTGATTTTTTTTGTAGTGACATGCTTTGATTTCTTTTGTGTATATAACCTGTAGATATTCTTTGTGGTTATCATGGGGATTATATACACATCTTAAAGTTAAAACAATTGATTTTATACTGATAACAACTTCAATTGCATACGAAAATGCTATTCCTTTACAGTTCCACCCCACACTTTGTAATAAATTACATATTTATATATGTAATATGTACCCATTCTCATAGATATTTTAAATGCTTTTGTCTTTTAAAATCTATAAAAAATTAAAATTTAATGTGATATAAGTACAATATTCAGTGATGTTGGCATGAAGAAGTTGACCTCCTATAGACAATTATTTTAAAAACTGGGTAAAAATAAAGCAATTACTTGAAGGCACTGGAAAATGACCAATGACAAGTAGAGACTGGAGAAGGCTATAGTCTTGACAGACTTTTAGTGCTTTGGGTGAGAACTAGGATTTTGTGACTTCGTTGCCTAAATATCTCTTCAATCCCCGTACCAGCTCTGGTGACAGAAAATTGCAGTCTTGTCAGCTTGAGGTGGAAGACAAGAAAGTTCAGATCATCAAGTAGCAGGAAATTTAAGGGAGCAATTTTTGGAAGTGAGAGATGATCAGAAAGGCTGAGATCCAAAATATGAGTATTAACTCTGCTCAAATCAGTGACTGACTGCTAAACTGTACATATACCCAGGAGACCTCAGGGAGCTCAACAAAAAAGCAGGCAGAAACTAAAGGATTGTTTACAACTGAAAACCAAGGCTGCTCAATAAGATTTGTAAACTTATTATGCCTTTGGCTGAGTGCATTCCCTATCCACATACAGTTTGTGTGGCAAAAAGTGGAACCTTTACTAGCTTGGATATCAGTAGGAAAAACTTCAGTAGGGGCTGAAGAAGCAACTGGAAATTTACGGGGAACTGCAGAAGTAAAGCAATCACAAAGAGGATAAGCCCCAAAATCTTAGTGTAAATCCACTCCAATTCTTGAGTGCTAAATTATGCAGGCACAGGGAAGGTAATTAGAGGACCAAGTTGAAAATAAACTTTCAAGCAGCTGGATGCTTTCAACTTTCCAGCAGCTGGAAGCTGGAGAAACACAACAACAACAACAACAACAACAAACTCTCGTTCATGAGAACTCAGATTTCGTAGCTGGAGTCCAGACAAAGTAGCTGTGTGTTAGAGCAGAAACCTCGGTCATCTTTAGAAGAACAGTACAGAATCCAGTGTCACTATAGCATATTATTTATGATGTTCAGTCTTCAAGCAAAAATCAGTAGAGATGTAAATAAACAGGAAAGTCTGATCCATACCAAAGAAAAAAGGAGGCATCAATACAAACAGGTATCAAGTGGGGCCCAGATACTATTATATATTTATCAGAAAATTCTCTAAATCAAATAATGTAAATAAGTTCAATGAATTTTAAAAATTGCATTAATGAGTAAATCTTGACAAATAAATTGAAAGTATTAATAAAATTGAAGAAAGAACCAAGTAGAAATTCTAGAGCTGAGGAGTACAAAACTGAACCTAAAAATTCACTAGACGGCCTCAACGACGATTTGTTATAACAAAAATACTCAATAAACAAAATGAATCAATAAATTTATGTAATTTAAAGAACAGAGAGAATTTAAAAATTGAAAAATGAAAAAAGTCTTAGAGACCTATGCAGAGGTGAAATGCTGTCCAGTATGCATGTAACTAGAACCCTAAAGGGAATGGAGAAAAAGGCAGATGAAAATATTTGAAGAAATTTCTGAAAACACAAAACTTGTAGAGGTTTATAGCAATTTCGTTCATAATCACCAAAAACTGGAAGCAAGCAAGACGTTCTTCAATAGGCAAATGAATAAACAAACTATAGTACATACAATGAAATATTATTCAGTGATTTTTTACAAAAAGGCATCAAGTCACAAAAATATGTGGAGAAACCTTAAATATACATTACTAAATCAAGAGTCTAGTCTGGAAAGACTACATATTATATGATTACAATATATGACATTCTGAAAAAGGCAAAACTACAGAAACAGTAAAAAAATCAGTGGTTTCAAGGAATTTGTAAGTAGGTAGAGAAATGAACAGATGAAGCACAAGAGAATTTTAGTGCAGCCAAGCTATTTTGTATGATACTGTAATGGTGGATAAATGGCATTATGCATTTGTCAGAAGTCATAGAACTATCTCTCTTACTCTCTCTCTTTCTCTCTCTCTCTCGTGCACACACACAGAACTGTATAATACAGTGAAACTTAAAGTAAATTTTAGACTTTACTTGATAATGATATATCAGTATTGGCTCATTAATTATAACAAATGGACCACAGTAATGTAAGATATTAATAGTAGGAGAAATTGTGAAAAAGACATAGAGGGTTACATGGAACACTCAGTATTATCTGTCCAATTTTCCTGTAAATCTGAAACTGTTCCAAAAAACAAAATTTTAAAAAATATATTAAAGTCTATTAATTTTTAAAAGCTTCCCAAATATGATGAGGAATAACATAAATTGTTTAATAGTGCAAAATTCTTCCTCAGTCACCACATGCAATTACTGTAAATATTGTGTTGACTTGTGATTACTTATGAAACTATACATTAGGAACTAGACAATGGACACTAGAAGTTCCTAGTCTTTATTCAAGAATCTGAGAGGCAGGATTTGGCAAGTTAATTAATTTGTCCTTTGTCTTTACTAAAAAGGTTCCTGCCACTCAAATTAGTGCCACACACTGAAGTGATGTCTATGCATCGGTAGTATCACAACCCACCAAATGGCAGGCTCTTTGATTTTAGAACACAAGAAAAGAAATATTAAGAAGTTCTTCCCTAGGGCTTAAGTAGTGTTGGTCATGTGTGCCAATGTTTAGAAAAATAGTTTATTCTACGTGAGTCCTGAGCAACAGATCCTGCATGGTAGAAGTGCTTGTATGTTTTCTAATAGGTTGTTTTATGTCTTTATGACACTTGGGTCCTCTAAAGCAGGAGGCTACCCCTGCTGGGAAAAACTAAGAAATGGTAGTATAAGCATGTTATTTAGAAATATCATACTAAATGTCACAAGAAACAGGTAAAATAAGCAAAAGTGAATACTTTTGATGATCAGATGTCAAGTCACAGGGAAACTGAACTGCTATTTATTCATACTAATTACTACTTGATTTTGAAAGGGAACATATGTACTATTTCTATTAGAAGAAAAATTGAAGAAAATAAGGAAATAATTAGGACTTTTATCATTTTATGACATTATACTTTGACTTTACCCTCTATAGGTTGAACTGTCCAAGTTCTAAACCCATTCCTTTTACAAATAGGTCATTTTCCAATTTTTATTCTTTGATGTGCTTCTCCCTACGTATTCCCCCAAGAAAATCTCAGTCCAAATAAAATAATCCCCATCAGGATCCACAAATATATGTGATCTGGTATATATTTTTCCTTAAGTTTTTATATTTATTACATCTTTCCTGGTATTTACCACTAATGTCTAATCAATATCCATGAGGTCAAGGACCATACACAGCATACAATAGGCACTTGAAGATTATTTGCTAAATAAATATGTAAATACAAAATTAACAATGTACCTGGGCAGTGAGGAGGCATTTTGGTGAATAATGAGGAGAATTAATGGAGATTAAAAAAAAATGGGAGAAAAAGATGATGGAGTTAATAGTAGAATTATATATTCTCTTAAAAGATGGTGGGCCGGGCTTGGTGGCTCACCCCTGTAATTCCCAGCGCTTTTGTGAGGTTAAGGCAGGCAGAGCACTTGAGGTCAGGAGTTTGAGACCAGCCTGGCCAATGTGGTAAAACCCTGTCTCTACTAAAAATACAAAAATTACCTGGGCGTGATGGTGTGTGCCTATAATCCCAGCTACTCAGTAGGCTGAGACATGAGAATAGCTTGAACCTGGGAATCAGAGATTGCAGTGAGCTGAGATCATGTCACTGCCCTCCAGGCTAGGAGATGGAGCGAGACTTGGTCTCACAAAAAAAAAAAAAAAAAAAAAAAAAAAGAGATGGTGAACAGAATGGACCCTCCAAATAAGATCCACAGGACCTTGTCCCCATGCTCCATCATGCCCTTTAACTTTCCCCAAGGACTGGGGAATACAGATGTAGTGAAGTGTCAAAGCCATGGGAGTCTAGTCTAGAGCAGAGTTTCTCTGCCTTAGCACTGTTGGCATTATCAATAGTCACAGAAGGCAGGGAAATACCATACAGAGATGAGTTCGGACCTGGCGAAGCCCCACCCTCAAGCCTGGACCCGTGGCCCAAAGTGAGAATATGCATTCCTGTTTTCCAGTCTGAATGTTGCCTCTTCCAAAGCCATCCTGACCTGCCCTGCCTCCTATCTTATACCCATAAAACCCCAGGCTCCATTAGCATTGGAGTGGCAGAGAAGGAGCGAAGCAGCAGCTGGACATTAGAGAGGAGCAGCTTGCCTTTAAAGGGACGACTTGGTGGCGGGACTTTGGAGAAGAGTTAGGCCAGGGATGGCCAAACTCCAGGGGGAGACCACCTTCCCACTGCATCCCTTTCCAGCTCCCCATCCCACTGAGAGTCACTTTCATTGGCAATAAAATCCTTCACATTTACCACCTTCAATTCGTTCCTGCGACCTGATTCCTCCTGGATGCCAAACCAGAGCTCAAGATACAGAGGGCTGTCACACTGAGCCATTAAACACTTAAGCCATCCTTGGATGGCAAAGCTAAAAGAGCACACTATAACACATGTCGTCTGGGGATCCAGGGGTCATGGATAACACCCCCACCCTTGCCAGATGCTGCCGTGGAGCTGCACAGAGTTCTATTTTTGCCAGCACCCAAAAGCACTCATCTCAGCCCTGCATCCACTCACCTGCGTGCGCCTCCTCCTGCGAAGAGTTAAGAGCTGCAGACTGAGTAAACAAGCCACCCTCTTCAGGAGTCCCATGAAGGGGACAAGGGAACTATCCCGCTTCAGGATCGGCCAGATATTTTTTGTTGTTGTCAGCTGGGAGCTTTCCTTTGCATTGTTGAATGTTTAGCAGAATCCCTAGCCTCTATTCACTAAATGCCAATAATATCGTCTCTCCACTTGTGACAACTAAAATGTGTCCAGATATTGCCAGATATCCTTTAGTGTGAAAAATCTCCCTTGGTTGAAAACCATTGACCTTGAAATAAATGTGTTATATTACTCCACTGGTTTTATCATTAAAATGTGGAAACTGACCACAGATAGCCTTTGTAGATTACTTTTATTTTAGAAGTGTTCAAAACAATGAAAAATTATACATAGATGTGTGCATATGTATCTATATTTGCACACACGTTATGTATATAAACCACCTGGTCTACTTACATAAAATTTTCCTATTAATGCACCTCCCCCAATTTTTGCAGTAGGGATGTAAGGTCACAATTCTTCAACATTAGGAGGGTGTATGTGATGGTCCATTAATTAACACATAGATATTGTTGTTCTCTTTCTCTCACTCTTGTTCTTGCTCTCACTCTTTTGCTCTCCCTTTCACACTCTATCTCTGAAAGGTGTCTATCTGGTCAGTGTAGATTGGATGTGGTATGAGTGGTTCCATTAGAGTGAAGTTCAGAGTTTCTGGCCACAGACTCAACATTGCAGTATTAGAACAATGGTGTGACTGCTTGTACCCCTGTAGCAGGAGCATGTGTAATATAACAGTGAAAACTCAGGACATTTAAAGTTAGTAAAGCCATATAAAATAGTTATAAATACCATTAGTGTATATACTGGCTCCATGACCTTCACTGACCTAGTTGTAGGTGTTATGAATATGCAAATTAAGCAACTCTAATATGTTGATACTAATAAGATGTGTTATTCTTCACTGGGCAAAGGCAGGTCTTATGATAAGGTGCTCTCACCAGAGCTGAGATTTAGGACCATTAATGAAAACAAGCATTCTAAGTCGAGAAATGGAATAAATTATTAAGAATTTTGAATCCTCTAAATTGGTAATTCCTTTAGCTTTGGTGTGTTGGGGCAAAGTTGTGAAAGACGAGTTGATAACTCAAACTTTTAAAATTTATTGTGATCAGTGTGCTGCTGAGAAATGCATAATTTGGGGATTTAACACCTGATTAGCTATTAAATGGCTGTCAGGAGAAAATTTTGCAGTAATCGGTTTAGCTTTTAGCCCTTAATTATCACTTCACAGTGGATTTGGGGTGAGATAATTAGAACTGCAACACTTAAAGAACTCCAATTGGGCATTTTTTTCTTAAATACAATGAAGTGAATTATTTCTCTATGAGGACTGCATTTAACAGGTATTGGTAACAAGGAAGGAAATGTGATAGTGTATGGGATTTTGTGAAGTGATTTAAAAGACTTGATTCATTCATTATGCAATTAAGTGGAGTCTAGCTGTGTATAACTTATTTGGTGTCTAGGTCAAAGAATGTCTTTCAAAACTCCCTAAAATTCACTGGAAGGATTTCATTTTAATGGAGGGTTGGAGAGTTGGGGTGGCCATATGGATTAGGTAATATATTCTATCTTATATATTCTGACCTTGGGCTGGTTCATTTATTATTCTTTGATTTCCTTTTATGCCCAGTGAAATACCTATCATTCCATACTCTATTTGTATAAGAGCTCTTAAAAGCTCAGCCCTGGTAGATAGTGCCTCATTTATCACCAGCATGGACTTTCCAACAGAGCTAGGCTGTTGCACACTGTCTAGCCCTCACATATCCCACACTCACACAGACCTCACAACCGCTTACTCCCCCTGCCCCCCACAGACACATACCCATGCCATCACTGTAACTGTTGCTCTATCTTCTAGAACTATTCAAATCCTCTCCAATCTTTAAAGTTATCTTCAGATTAACAAATGACAATTGAATGCTTTCTGTCTGACAACATATTAACTACAAAATGAAGTAACACAATCTCTGTCCTTCTTGAATGTTGTAGGACACACAAGTAGGTATGGAAGTCAGTAAAGGAAATGGAAAGACCAATTGGGCATACTTATCTTTTGCTGTCCAATCATTGAATCCAAAATGAATATCTTGTCATTTATATATTATTTATCCCTTCAAGAAGCAGGACACTGACTACTTATTATACTCTTTTGTCTACATTCCCATCTCTTTTAACCACAGTGAAGTAGAATGTGATTGTTCATCCAAAGGTCATTCCATACCACCTTTATTTCCTGATAATAGAACCTTAATTGGAATGAGGTGGCAAAATGCCCAGTTCTGGAAAATAAACCACAATTGGCTTATTAATATTGCCAATAATGGCAATGCTATTCCCCTTTGCAAGATAATCACTTTTCTAGACTCCTTCATAACCAGAAGTGAGCATGTGACCTAGTTCTTTTATTTGAGCTAAAGAAAAGCATGCTTGGTGGTTTCTGAAAGTAAATGGAAGATTCTTTTCTATCCATCCCATTCTTTCATGCTGGGCTACTGATATAAGTAGTACCTCAGGTTACAACCAGGAGACAAAAAGCACAGGGTAGAAAGTTCTCATCTTGAGATGACAAAGCAAAACTACGTAAAAGGCTTGGAAGGACTTCCACTTTTGATGATTGGAATACCTTGCATCAGGCCAGTGCTCCCACTGATGACAGCTAAAAATGTCAGAGAAAATGCAGCAATTATTTGTTTAAAGGCATTGGATAGCTGCTGATGCTATGAGAACTGTCTGTGCTAAAACTGGACAGGGAAAGATCTCAAAGAGGTGAGCTTAATTCTGCAACCATTTTTAATCTGGCGGCATTTAGTGATTCTGAGCTTGGGCAAGAGGTTTAGATTCTGGGATTTGTACCAATTGCTGCTAGGGAATAGAGAAACTGGCAGAGTTTTTGGCTGAGACCTGGGTTGAAGTAGTGGAGTGAAATTTAGCATGCAACTAGTTTTTCTTTAAGAACATTTGCTGAATTCTGGGGCTGGGCAGAGAAGGAGGCTAAAGATCTAAGCAGAAAACCTCTGAAAAGCAGAGTAGAACATGAATAGTTTTATGAGACAAATATTGGAATACAGTGTGCACCACATGGAAGGATCTTAAAGAACATAGCAGGATTTTAGTTGAAAACCTTGGAGGCCCAGCATGAACCAGACAGACTAGGTCTTACTAGAGACACTAAATTTGATTCAGCCGTGTCCCTAAATGGATTAAGGGAGGCAATCAGTTACTATTCTATCTACCTGACCAAAGATAAGACCAATAAAATCACATGACTAAAAACCAAGAGGAAAACACGTGCCTGTGTATGCACATGCAAGCATGTGTGTGCCACACCCCACCTGCCACACACACAAAAGACACACAGACACTGTAGTTAGCTGAAAAGAACTTAAACATAATCATGGTTAATATATTTAATGTAATGGGTGAAAAGATGCAGAAGGTAGATAAAAGTCTTGTAATATCACCAGAGAATTAGAGTTTATAAAAAATAAATGAATGGAAATTTCAGAACTACTACATAAAAATCTGAAATTAACAATTCATTATATGGGTTAGACACCGAATGAGTGTAGCAGGACATAGTAGAAGACAGGATTAGTAAACTGAAAGACAGATCAACATAAATAAAAACTTAAACCATACCTAGGCGCATCATAGAAAGAACACCAAAAACCAAAGTAAAGAGAAATCTCACAAAAGCAGTCAGAAAAACAGGATCCATTACATTCAATAAAGCAACAATAAAACTGAAAGATGATTTATCAATTAAAATAATGAAAATCAGGAAACAGTGGAATAATATCTTTAGTGCTGAATGAAAGTACTAACTAGAATTTTTTCCTTTAAAACTAAAAGTTAAACTAACAAACCTAAGACAAACAGAAACTAAAATAATTCACCAGCAAGTCTGCCCTAAAAAGAAATAGTAAAATGAGTTACGTAGAGAGAAGGAAAATAATCCCAGAAGGAAACAAAGGGTATTAAAAGGAGAGAAGAGCAACAGAAACGGTAAAATGTGGGTAAATATAAATAAACCCCGACTGTACAGAATAATAAGAGTATTAGCTTGTGAAATTTAAAACAGTTATAGAATTAAAATACATGACAATGATAACACAAAAGGCAGAAGGCTATAAATAGTAAATGTTAAATAACAAAAAGACAGAAATGGTAATAATTTGTTTTAGACTATAATCAGTCAGTGGTAAATGCTGTCATCTCTACTGTAACCTCCCCCCAAAATTGGAAAAGAATATATAACTACCCATCTTGAAAGGAGAAATTAAATACTTAAAATATTTGATGATTCTAAAATCAACAAAAGATAATAACATAAAGCGGGTGGATCAAAAAGAAAAAAATAGTAAGATTGTAGATAAAATCTTAAATATGTCTGAAATTACTTTTAAATTAACTAATCTATGTAAAATATTAATGTTATCACCTGGATAAAATAATGAAACCCAGTTATATGATGCTTACTAGAAATGTCTTAATTGTAAATACAGAGAAAAATTCAAAATAAAAACATATATCATGCAAACTCTAGAAAAAGATAAAGAAAGCCAATGTAACTGTACTAATATTTCACAATTATTCTCTAAGGCAAGAATAAATATAGAACTAAGGCAAGAATAACAATAGAGAGTAGCATGTCATAATAATATGGAAGTCAGTCTACCAGGTAGATATACGATTCTTAATCAGTATGCACCCAAAACATAGCTTCAAACATGAATAAAGTGCTCTGGATCATGATGAAAACATTGATTCCAAAAAGAAACTTTATCTTCCAAAACCATCTCATTCCATGTTTCCTATTCAGAAAATAACCAGTTCTATTATGGCTTAAATAACTGTTCGTTGAATTTTTTGGTACTTGTTGCTGGAAGTATTCCTGCTACTCACCTAGTCACCAAGCTTGAAACCAAGAATCATTATTATTTTATCTTTTTCCACTCAACCACCACAGGAATAATTACTATTTCATCTTTTTCCCTCAACCACATCTATTTCTTTTTCCAACAGTTTCTATAAATGCTCCCTATTTTGAATCTGTATTGTATGTACTACACGGCAATAACTAAACTTACTTCCCTCTTTTTTATATGGTCAGGCATGAGGTACCCCCAATGTAACTTTTGCCAGTATCGTGGCCCACCATTTCCCCTTTAGCTTATTTGCTGTCTTGTAAACATGCCATTCTATGTCTGGCTTATGTCCCTTTGTACCTGGGGTTTTTCTAGCCTGGAGTGATCTTTGTACATCCCACCCTTCTTAACTGGCAAACTTCCTGCCTATTATCCAGATAAATATTATATTATCTTGCAACTCGTGACATGATCTGCTCACTCCACCACCCAGAATTAACTACCCTGTCCTTAAAAGTTCCGTATTTCTGATGGCTATTGTATTGTAGTCATTTTCACATATGTTTACGTTCCTTATGCCACCGCTGACCCTCTTGAATTAGACTCTGAATTCTATGGAAGCAGGACCATAGCTTATTTATCCCTGAATCCCCAAATGGCACATAATGGTAGGTGAATGTTTGCAGGTGAATAAAAGAATTCTGCAAAGTGACGCAGACCAGAATCACTGAAGTGGAAAGAGATCTTGCATATCACCTACGATCTGTCCGTTTTGTCAATAAAGAACCAGGAACCCAAGGAAGATAAATGATTTGGCTAAAGGCACACATTGGTATATGGTGGTAGGATAAGGATGAGCTCTCAGGTCCTTGACTTCCAGTCCATGTGGCCACCCACTATGCCAGGTGCTACTAAGCCTCTTTCTGAGCTGCTTTAATATTATTACTACAACATAACTCAGCTTTATTTTCCACAATGCCATTTATCCCTGCAGCATGCCAAAATACTTTACCAGCGAAAGAGTACAATTTCACAGTTAAATAAGACGAGAGAGAAATTAAATACTGTAGGTGCAGACAGAAAAACATTAAACCAAATTCAATTTGAAGGGAGGGTTTTAGATTCGTTACCCACAGACACACACACACACACACACACACACACACACACCCCAAAGCTCTGTGCACCATGGCCACATGTATTGTTCTTAGACAGGATCATGTTATCTCTATCTTAAGGGAGCCAAAATTGGGGACAGAGTACAGCGTGGTCCAGTGCCAAGTCTGGGGCAGAAATGCCCCCTCTATCATACACCTTGGGGCCCATCGAAATCATGATCTCATTTCCACATCCCTCCTCCTTCTTAATGACTGATAACTTATGTGGAAAATGGATTTCTCTTTCAGCTGCTTCCCATGCATATGCTGGTGAGCAGAATTCATGCTGCATCCCACCAGAGTACCCCGGGCCTCCTGCTGTGGACATATGGGTATCTAGACACACTCAGTTTCAGGTTGTGTGATTGCAGGCAACCAGATCCCCAGATGAGGGTTTTTTAAACAAGTTGGTGATTTTCAGATGAAGGATACTGGCCACAGAAGTTTAAAGTGTTCCTGTGCAACTTGGGCTGCCAGTGAAATACCAATTTCTCCTTTTTTTTAGAACAATTATTTCTTTTATTTTTCCCCAGACAAACCCTCAGACATTCTTCTCCTCCCTTCTGAGGCTTCTCTTTGAAAGAGCTAGTGCAGTAGATCATGGCGGGTTACTCCCCAGATAGAATTGTCGAACACAGGTGCATTCTGGGGCTTCAGTGTCTGGCTTAGTCTCTGATTTGTTGCAGAAAAAATACACACTGTAGTTTCCCAATTCCCAAATGTGGATACTTTGAAGATGGATATGATGTATTAATTTTGTGTTTTCACAGATTTATGCTCTGCAGACGTAACTACATTTTTCCAAGAAATGAAGCAAGATCTGACTTCAGAGTCTGTATGTCGGGAATGGCACAATAGGACTTGTGGGTCTTCCTGCTTCTTTGTACCTCAAACAAAAATAAAGAACCTGCTATCTAGCCTGGGGTTTGGAAGATCCCACTGCCAAACCTCACATTGTTGATGTGAAAACTGAAAAAGGCCACATGTAACGCACATCTCACAGTGTGCAGCAAATAGAAATAATTCACCTGGGGTGAACTGGGATGGTATATAGGTAGATGGGAATACATTGACTGGTGCAATGTACCACACTGTTGAAAAATGTGAGGGGAAAGTAACTTTAGGGATAGCTTTCAATGATTAGTACTTAGCTTGGATGGCATTCTAGAAAAAGATAATGAAAGGCTAAGAGCAATTAACAGGCAACTGCAAGCCGAATATGAAAACAAGGCGTCCTTGCTGACACATGAAGATACTCTCTTCTCCTGCAATGGAATGGCAGAGAATGCTTAGGACCAGGGCTGGAACATTAATAATAAATGTAGCCAACCTCCCAAGAAGGTTAAATTCCGAACCAAGACTGGACTGCTGTTTCGTGGTCAGGATATTGGTTGGGAAAACCTGGGACCCTTACATAGGGGATGGAAAGAGCTGGTTGGTGGCTCTGAATGTCTCAAATACTTAGGTCCCCATAAACTCCCTGAGTCTGCAGAAATGGCCCAGCACTCCCGATTAACCTTATTTCCTTGCTTAAAGTATACAAAAAGGCCTCTCTCCTGCAAGATGACATGTCCCCCTCCCTGGAGCTGACTCCTCTCCAGACCCCTGGGATTAAATCACAGGAAAACCCAGCTGGGGACATTCTAGACCTAATAAGGGGAGAAAGGGAACACACCCCATAGGAGCTGTAAAACCCAGCCACCAAGTGTGGCAGGAGCTTAAAAAAAAATGTGGATTAGATTTGAGGCATTTGATCAAAAGGATGAGAACATTAAATTGAGTAAGGGAGAGTTTTAAAATTTGGGAGTATTCTCTTGAGAAATAGGATTTAACAGCCTGGCAAGGACCCGAGGAGAAAGTGTAAATTTGCTGCTAGGATGGCTCTAGAAACTTGGAAAAAGTGATGGCCCACACTGAGTGAGATTCAAATGTGGAATTCTCAGGCAGTTGGTGGAGACAGGGAACAAAAGGCATAGGGAAGTGGGCATGCTGGAGCAGATATACTATGTAAAGCCAGAAAACCCACCAGATGATTATGCTGCATGGGAAACCCAGAGGATACACCAGTTGCTGAGGCCATAAAATTGCTCTTGTGAGAAGGGCACCAGCACCACTAAAAAGCTCAGTGGTGTTCCTGTCTATGGACCTGAGATGTTGGGTGAAGCCATTATAGACTTTGGCTCACTGACAGCAGTGGAGATGATAGGACCCCAAACCACAGCAGCCAGATCCAAGTCACTTGGAAGGCAAGTGGATGTGATTATTATAATGAACGGGAAGATCAGAGTGATAACCAAGGGGGCTAACCTACAGAGAGGTGAACAAGTGGTTAGCACTTTGGAGGCCTTAGTACGACACAAGTGCTCCAGTATTTAGATACATCCTACAAAGATCAAGAGGCCTGCGATATTAGTACAATTTTACGAGATCCAGTGGTTAGGGACATGCTGGGTCATGCCATGCAAAGGGAATAGTCAAATTATTTCATTGTACTTTTCCTACCACAAAGAAGGAAGATCAGTGAGGGTTAGACCTTTTCATGTTCTGAAGGCAACATATCCTGAGAATACTGCTTCTGTTTGTCTAAAGAAGGATGCTAGTTTTTAGAGAACCCAAAGTAGAAAACAGGACCTCCAGTATCAGGTTTAGGATGCAACTCAAACATGCTGAAGACCCTGTGGTATTATTAGAGGTGCCCGTGGTGGGAAAAGTTGCCTTATGGAGTTCATGACGAGCCCAGTGGGGGACTAATACAGGTGCCCGAGGTTCCTGAGTAAAGCCATGCCGTTTGTACTGCAGAATTATTCACTTTTTGAAAAACAGCTGGCATGCTATTAACCCTTGATAGATATAGCATTTGACCACAGGACATCAAATGACTATGCATTCAGAATGGCCCATCACAAACTGGCTTCTGTCAGATCCAGCCAGTCATGAAGTCAGACAGGCCCAGAATAACACATAGTGAGATGTACGTGGGGCATCTGGAATCCAGCATAAGCAGGGCAAATGGGAGATGCAAGTCAGCTTCATGGAGTCCAGACTCCAGTGTCATCCACCATTGTTGCACTGGCATCACTCTGTCAGATCACAGGCCCAGTAGTAAGGAGAAGGTAGAGGAGGTCCCTATGAACAGCTGACCAAGGGAAAAAACACCCATAAAATACAGATGAATGTGTTGGTTCATTCTGTGGTCAAAGCTGAAAGTGGATGGCTAAACTGTATTTTCACTCAGGGTTAATCCTGAAAAACAGTTGTGAGAGAAAATATTCCTAAAGGCAGAGTGCTTGATCCACCAACATAGGGTCCTACATATCTGAGAATCAGATCATGGGACCCTACACAGCAGAGACAGTAAGAGATGATAGACCATGAGATTCACTGGCCATATATCTCATCATTCAGACACTGCTGGCCTGATAGAGTGTTGGAATAGCTTGCAGAAGACAAGGCTGAAGCACCAGCTCAGAAATTGTACCTTACAAGAACTCTGTGCCAGTCTCCAGGACACAGCAGATAATTTGAACTAAAGATCTATACATGGGCTCTGTTTCCAATATTCAGAGTACATAAGCATGTGAATCAAGGGGTGGAAGCAGTCCAGCTACTATCAATCTTAAGGAACCACTTAGAAGACTTATGCTTTCCTTTCTCACAATGTTGGACTGTGTGGATTTAGCAGTCATGGTCACCCAAGGGGGAACATTCCAGCCAGAGAACACAGCTAGAGTATGTTGAATACACAGAGTAAACTACAGCTTCCATCTGCTCATTTCACAGTTCTCGTGCATAGGCACCAGCCCTCATCAGATGGCTGGTTTTACACAACGGGGGCAGGCAAGACTATGTTTGGCACCCAGGAGATCCATTTGCATGTCTCTTGGTACTCACTTGCCTAATGATGAAAGGAAGTGATCAGGTAAAGCAAGCCTGGCCTGAGAAGGACTAGGACCAGGTGTTCAAACCCATCAAGCTTGAGGATCTCAGTCACTATGCCAGGTTAGCAAATAAGATGAACAAAGGTGCTAGCAGAGGTAAGGAGAATCTGAGATAGATAGTGGAGAAGGGTGAGCAAAAGTATCTCTTGTGAGCTTGAGATCAGCTGCAGCAGCACAGCAGGGCCTGTAGTTTATCCTACTCATCTTCCTTTTTCATGTTTCCCCCCCAAAAAAGAGGCTCCCTGGAATGCTGGAATAGCTGTTTCCTGAATGTAAATGAAGATGTGAATTTGGACAGCACAAGGGGTGGACTGTGGTGGACACTGTGATGTATCACCAAGTTCTCTCTTGAAGTAAAGAATTTTGCCCCAGTTACTAGGAGTTCTGTCAGTAGACGGTTTTCATCTTTCATACCTAAGCTGCAGAGAGCCACACACACGGCCCTAAGTCACACCCCTTCCTGTGGCAACTGACATCTAATGACTAACTGATGTCAGCTGTAAAGGCTTGGCCATTTCAGCAAAAGTTGACACAATGCTGATGGCCCTAGCTAGCTCTAGATTTTCTTGTGGGGGTGTCTGAGGTTGTCATTGGGCCTGTATAATTTCTGCATTTCTCCCTCTATCCAACATTGCTTCCTTTTCTTTCAGAGGTGTGATTCCCAAGGGCACTCTCCAATAAACAACCTGCATACTAAAATCTGTCAGAGTTTTCTTTCTGAAGAGCCCAACCTGCTCTTTAAAATGCTTTCATATGCATTGTCTTAGTTGCTCTTCACAGCAACCTTGTGAGCTAGACAAGGTAGATTTTATTTTACAGATAAAGAAGAGGCCCAGAGAAGTTAAGTGGGTTTCCAAAGTCTAACAGCTAGCTCATCAGTGACATACCCACCGATGATGCCCTGGACAGTTGTCTGTCTCCTTTTCTTGTACCACCATATGTCTTTTTCTTGCAGAGGGGAAGGAGTCAGGCCAGCTGCAATGTCATCCATCTGCTATGACAATGACATGCCTGGATCTTAAGGCTCATTCTGTCAAAGGTGCTTTGGGAGATGTAGTCATAGCACCATCAAGGTAATTTATAACCAGTAGAGAGGAATGTTTTAACGATGTTTTTATGATATATTAGTCCTGTAAAGGCTTATTAAAAAGTAGACCAGGCTAATAAAATGCAAAAGTTGTCACTTACAATGAAAAACCAGGTGATTTAGAAGTAGCATCCAACTTCTAGATCATTGTTTAGACAATGGATAAATCAAAACAAGCAAGGTGTCATGTGCTAGGACTTGCACTGCTAACTCTGATCTTGGTGGTAGATATATCCAGTTATTGAGGTTGAATGTCCTGTGAATGTCTAGGGTCCTTAACAGAATAACATGACATCCTGAAACAATGCAGTATGTTGGATTGTTTTTTCTCAGCACACCCCTAATGGCTGCATTCATACCCCACTCTAAGGCTCAGAGATAGAAAACTGTGGAACTATGTGGAGGAAGAAACACTGCATGTGGTCATATGAATGTTCTTTGAAGCACCAGTCATCAAGATCTGGAGGATCTGGGTTCTAAGCTGAGCTTAATGATTTATGTGACCCTGTACTCATCAGTCTCTCTGTGGACCTCAGGGCCCCTTGTCTCCAAAGGGGGAAGAAACTAAGCCTCTCTCAGCTCTGTGATTTCCTGTTGCTGATTCACAGCTTTTCTTCTGTTTTCCTCTGACCTGAACTGCTTTGCCATTTGGGATTAGGATTAACAATAATTTCCAAAGACAGATGCAGTAAATATACAACCAAAGGTAACTCCCGCAGAACATAAGTTCCTCCCAGTTTCCTCACATTATGGAGATAATGAGGAAAGTCTAGGATTAGGACTGAGAGTGTCAGGGGCAATGGTAGAGTGAGATGGTATGAGAGAGTGGCTTATTTCACAGCTCTGCTATTTACAGTGAATGACTTGGTAAATTCAGTACAATGTATAGGATGTAGTATACCCAACTGTATATAATGGCAATAATAAGAACTGCAACACAGTATCTTTAAGAAGAATTTAGTGAAGTCATTTATACAAAGAGCCAAGCATATAATCGGTACTCAGTGGATATTACTTCTCTCCCTCTCTCTTTTCAGTTCTTTCAAAACTTTCAGGACAGGGAAACAAAATGAAAACCTGTTTTTCTAAGCTCCTTGAAGGAGAATATAGCAGACAGAAACCTGAAGGCAGGCATGAATCATCTCTATAGGAATAGTTTAAATAAGTGGCAATGGTGCCCACTGGTTAAGGGAGAAATTATTATTGAAGTCTAAGCAAGAATAGCCTCAAGTTACATGAAGTAGTTGACTGTTTGCTAGTATGATTTTATAGCATGAAGAAATATCATGGGTCACCCAAATTCCATCCCCCCCTTTAACAATACCCTGAAGCCTAAACATCTGTCTTCTATATTTCTCTTATTTTTGATGAAACCAAGAATGTCCAACATTGCTGTAAAGAACAACTATTTTATTTATTTGTTTTTATTTCTGCAAGTGTAAGATCAGTAGGCAGTCTGTGTGTATAAGGAAAAATAATCAAGTCTGATTAGATTAGGAAAGGGACCCCAGCCCGATATGGTGTATCTCATTCCTGAGGGGAATACAACAAACCATAGAGACAAGGCATGGCAATGGATTGTGAAGATGGTCCCATTTGGATGGGCATGGAGGTACTTGCTCTTCCTTCTTTTATCTTTTTCTATTGTGAGCAGTGCTTTTAACCTTATGTTTGGGCCCAAAGACAGCAACAAAATGTAAAGATACTGAAGAGGACAATGTGGTAATAGAGCCAGACACCTTCCTATGGGTGAAACAGACACTACAGTACCCTTCTGTAGGAAGAATATGAATCTAAGAGCCTAATTCTAGAAGCAGCCACAAATGAAGATGCCATGCTAATAACGGGCTCCTTAAGAAACTTGGCAAAGTCCAGGTACGGTGACTCACACCTGTAATCCCAGCACTTTAGGAGGCCAAGGCGGTCAGATCACCTGAGGGCAGGAGTTTGAGACCAGCCTGGCCAATGTAGTGACACCCCATCTCCACTAAAAATGCAAAAATTAGCTGGGCGTGGTGGCAGATGCCTGTAATCTAGCTACTCTGGAGGCTGAGATAGGAGAATTGCTTGAACCCTGGAGACGGAGGTTGCAGTGAGACAACATGGTGCCACTGCACTGCAGCCTGGATGACAGAGTGAGACTCTGTCTAAAAAAAAAAAAAAAGAAAAGGAAAGGAAAAGAGAAAACAAAAGAAAAGAAAAGGAAAGAAAAAAGAAAAGAAAAGAAAAGAAAAAAAAGAACTTAGCAGGAAAACTTTTTCAGATAAGATTCTCAGGTTTCCAGACAGAGGCCAATGGCTACTAAAGGACCCTAGTTCAATGCTTACTTATCTATTAAAATGCAGATATTTTTGAAAGGGTTGACACCAAAAAAGTTTCATGGGAATTTTATGCCCTGATATAAAGGTAGAATTTGAGAGCAGATTTTTGAAGACAGGAAGATCTTTAAAAAGCTCATACCTTGAGGAGAAAAGTTTTGATGAGGGAAAAAAATGGTTGAGGCAAATTCTGTCCACGTCAGCATTTTGCTTAGGCCAGCAAAGTCTAAAGCATTAGAACTATTTCTGCTATGGTTTGTATGTGTGTCCCCAAGGATAAGATCAGCCCCCTTCTCTTCCTGAACCAAAGTGCTCTGTAGGTCTTCTGCCATGGGATGATGTGGCAAGAAGGCTCTCATCAAATTCAGGAACTTTGACCTTGAACTTCCAGCCTCCAGAACTGTAGCAAATAAATCGGTTCCTTATAAATTACCCAGTCTGTAGTATTCTGTTATAGCAACCCAAAATGGCCTAAGACAGAAAGTTGATACTGAAAAGTGGGGCTTCTGCTATAACAAATATCTGAAGTGACTTTGAAACTGGGTAATGAGAAGAGGTTGAAAGAATTTGGAGAACCAGGCTAGAAAAAGCCTAGACTGCCATGAGTGGAGCCTTAAGGTCAATTCTGCTGAGGGCTCAGAAGAAATGAATTGTAGGGAAAGTCTGAAACTTCTTAGTAATTACTTAAGTGGTCATAATCAAAATATTGGTAGAAATATAAGCAGTAAAGACTTTCAATGAGGTCTTAGATGGAACTGAGGAATAAGGTACTGGAAATTGGAATAAAGCTCATCTTTGTTATAAAGTAGCAAAGAATTTGGCTGAATTGTGTCCATACCTGAGGACTTTATGGAAGGCAAACTTCAAGAACTAGAATATATGACAGAAGACATTTTTAGGGCAGATATTGAAGGAGCTGTGTGGCTACTTTTAACTGCATACAATAAGATGTGAGAGGCAAGAAATGACTTAAACACAGAATTTATAATTAAAAGATAAACAGAAGGTAAAAATATGGAAAATTTGCAGCCTAGCATGTAAAGAGTGAAAAGGCATCTTTAGGAGAGCAAACCAAGTGCATGGCCAAGTGATTGTTTGCTAAAGATATTAAGCTGGGTGCTATCATCAAGACAACGTGAGAATGGTACCCAAAGACATTTCAAAGATTTTTTGAGGCAATCTAGGATTTTGAGGGCAAGGTTTCCAGAGAGATGCCTGAAGGTCCTCTGCATTTGCTGCTCTTTGCTGCCTCAGAACTCTGCTCCCAAAATTCTGACACAGCACCACTCAACTGCCCTAGCCATGATTCAGTTAGGCCCAAGTGCATCTCAGCTCACTACTCCAGAAGGTACACTACATAAATGTTGGTAGCATCCACGTGGTGCTAATACTACAGGCACGCAGAATATAAGCTTTGGGGTCATGGCTTCTTCCACATAGATTTCAAAGGATGTCATGGGCAACCTAGTGGCCCAGGCAGAGTCTTCACACAGAACCCCTACTAGGGGATGTCCCATGAAGCTGTAGGAGCAAAGCCACTGAGGAATCCTCACTAGGACAATGTCTACTGGAGCCATAGAACTGGGCAGTTCATGAGACCCCAAAACTGTAGGGTCACCAGTGTGTAATCCCAGACTGAGAAAGCTACTAGCACAAAACTCCAACCTGCAGGAGCTGCTGGGTGGATTACTCCCAGCAAAACTATAGGGGCAGGATTGCCTGAGGCCTTGAGGGCCCCCATGTGTCCAGGATGCAGGACATGGAGTTGGAGGAAAATTATTCTTTAAGAGTTAATGTTGTTTTCCCTGTTTGGTTTTGTTTTTACTTGGCACCAGTTACCCATTCTTCTTGCCTATTTCTCCCTTTTGGAATAGGGATGTCTATCCTACACCTGTTCCATCATTGTATTTTGGAAGTAGGTAACTTGTTTTGATTTCACAGGTTTATGGCTAAAAGAGAATTTGCCTCAGGATGAATCATGCCCTGAGTCTTACCCATACCTGATTTAGATGAGATTTCAGACTTTGTACTTTTGAGTTGGTGCCAGAACGAGTTAGACTTTGGGGTTATTGATATGGAATTAATGTATTCATATGTGAGAAGGATATGAATCTGGGGATCCAGGAGCACCATTTTATGATTTGAATGTGTCCCCCAAAGTTTATGTGTTCAGAATATAATCCCTAATGCAAGTTTTGAGAACTGGAACCTTTAAGAGGTGATTAAGTCATAAGGGCTCTGCCCACATAAATGGATTAATCCCATGAATGTGGGAGTAGGTTAGTTATCATGACAGTGGTTTCCTGATAAAAGGGTAAGTTGGTCTCCCTTCCTCTCTAGCAAGTGTCTGCTTTCTTGCCCTTCTGCTTTGTGCCATGGGATGACACAGCAAGAAGACCCTTATAAGACACTTGACCTTTTAAGGAGATTTACTTCTTACAGTTCTGGAGGCAGGGGAGTCCGAGGTCAAGGCCTCATAGGCTGCTTGACTTTGGACTTCCCTGCCTCCAGAACTGTAAGAAGTAAATTGCTGTTCTTTATATATTACTCAGTTTGTGTTATCTCCTATAGCAACACAAAACAGACTTAAGACAATTTCCTTAGTTTTTGTTTCCATGGAAGCCATTTATACTGCAACGGCTGCCATCTGACATCCATATGGGATAGTGGAATAAGAAGGGACTTCTAAGCTCAGCAAGGTTAAGTAACATTCAAAGATAGCATAGCTAATACATTGGGGAGCTAAAGTTAAGACCCAGGTCTGTTTCCTCATCCGTAAAATAACATCTCCTTCACTGAGCTTTCACACGGTTTAAATGAGTTGACATGCACAAAATGGCAGAAATGCTGAAACCCTGCACGACTTCACATGTACTACAATGTAAATTGTGCTCCTTGAAGTGTCAACTTATTTGTCCAGAAGGCTTCTCTCAATGTTTGGCACATAGTATGTGCTCAGTAAACACTAGTTTTTCTTTCTCTCTTTCTAGGAAGCCACTATTTCAGCCAGAATTTTAAATAGCAATTTGTCTTCTAACCATGATAGAATTAAAATGTGCTAGAACTTATCTTTTTCATAAAAAAGAGTTTATGAGTTCAGTATGATCTTACTCTTGCCCTACTGGTCAAACCATGTGAAGTCCATTTTTATTTTCTGCTGTCTGCACACTGACAACGTGTTTGACACTCTTTAATTAATTAGTTCCCTTCAAGCTCATGCTTGCTGGGACCCACAGGCCAATGTTGGCACATCTCCCAAGCTGGTGCCCCTTGGGTGCTGCAAGTCTGTTTTGTGACTGGTGTCACCTGTCAGCACTTCCCTTTCAGGAGCTTTTTCTTCACCTTTCGTGTCTGTTTTCTTCTTCCATGACAGGATCTGGCAGAACCTCATTCTTTTTCAATGGAATTCCAAAGAGCATACTAACTATCCAATTACTTTTCTGATTACTGCAAGAATAAAAGAAGTTTAATCCCAAATTGAAAGCCACGCTATATAATGACTGTTGACATTGGAACAGCAAACATTGGCAAAGCTATTAAGAGAATAGCAGATTGTGGGTAATATTTTATCTTTGCCTAAGGGGGTCTTTAAAAGATATTAAGAGAGGGTATATTTTTGAGAATGTATCAGAAGAAATAAGATTTAAGGAAAAATACTATTTATAGCAGCCATCCTACCATGGATATAGCAACTTTTGTGAATTCTTCTCATACCCCAGCTGCCGTGATGGGGTAACATGAACACATAGAGCAGATCAAGAAAGAAGAAAATCAAGAATTCTACTACTCAGCTCCTGCTTCAAGAACTCCTCATCCCTCAAAACTAGCTCAAAATTGACTTTCTCTGTGATGCTTTATTCCTCACAGGCAATAAGGGACCCTACAAATCCCTAGTTCTTTGTACATCTCTATTTTGTTTTTTAATATAGAATTCCTTTACCTTAACTATTTGTTAATATGTCAGTGTTTCCTACTTTACTATTATATAAATGCTCTGATCCACACATCTTACTAATATCTATACTCCTGGCACTTAGTAGAGTCCCTGACACATGGCAGGTACATAATAAATGCTGAATGAATGATTATTTGAATCCTGGATACATATTCTTTTCCATTTGTGATCTGCTATGGACAGAAAGGATGCATATACTCTGGTCAACCATTGCTAGGACCATTCTGCTGAAACTCAACTGGCCTTCATGAGCCTGTAGGAGAAAAGTTATAGATTCTTTCAGGCTGTGATGTGGTGGATTTTTTGCAGTATGTTTCTTGACATGGACCTTCAACCTAATTGAACTAGATCCTCCAGTGGGTGGGAAAACAATTTTATAGCTAGAAGGAAATGTCAGGACTTTATTCCAGGTTTTTCACTACATAGATAAGTAAACTGAGTCCTAGGAAAGTAGAGTATCAGATAGTTCATTATACATAGCTGCATGATGAAAGATCTGAGAATAGAACTCCTGTATCCTGATCAGAATACTGCTTTTTTTATATTGTTATCTTAGGCTATTTGGGGTACTGTAAGAAAATGCCATGGACTGGGTAGCTTTTAAATAATAGAAATTTATTTCTCACAGATCTGGAAGGTGAGAACCCAGATCAAGTCACTGGCAGATTCAGTGCCCAGTGAGGACTCCCTTTCTGGTTCACAGACAGTGCCCTTCTAGCTGTGTCCTCACATAGTGGAAGGGGTAAAGTAGCTCTCTAGGGCCTTGTTTATAAGGGTGGTAATCTCATTCATGAGGGCTTTGCTATCATGAGTTAATTACTTCCCAAATGGCCCCCCTCTGAATACCTCCATATTGGTGATTAGACTTTAACATATGAATTTTGGGGGGAACATTCAGATGACAGCAATTATGGTAAAATAGACATAAGATCTATAATTTAGTCCGTTTTAAATGTACCCTTCAGTGGCGTGAAGTATATTTACACTGTTGTGCTACCACCCCCACTATCCTCCTCCAGAACATTTTGTCATCCTAAATTGAAGCCTTGTATTCATTCTCCTTTCCCCCAGGCCCTGATAAGCACTATTCTACTTTCTGCCTCTATGAATTTTTACTATTATATGTATCTAAGTAGAATAATATAATATTTGTTTTTTGTGTCTGGCTTATTTCACATAGCACAATGTCTTTAAGGTTTATCATGTTGTAGTATGCATCAGAATTTACTCCCTTTTTAGGCTGCATAATGTCCCATCATATGTGTGTATCACATTTTATTTATTCATTCATCTGTAGATGGCCATTTATGTTGTTTCCACATTTTGGCTATTGTGAATAATGTAACTATGAATATTAGTGCAAAATATGTTTGAACCTCTGCTTTTGGTTTTGTTTGTTTGTTTGTTTATTTGTTTCTTGGATTCAGAAGTGAATATACCCAAAAGTAGAATTGCTAAAAAAGAGTGCCTTGGCTTATCCACCTTATCTTTTGGTAAAAGATTAGTGGGTCTGGGACTGGGTTCCACTGTAGTTAAATTCTTCAAATATATTCTGAGTATCTACTCTGTGTCAGGTTCTATGCTAGGCACTTGGGGTACACAGGTAGTGAGACACAGTACCAGACTAATGGGACAGAATTCAGGTAAACAAACATGACACGTGAAATATAGGCAACAATAGAAAGCAGCAAACAGAAGAGAGAATTGTGGGGCGGAGGGAGTCATTTAGGGGAGTTGATCGGTAAAGTCTTCATAGTCACAAAGATGATACCTGAGTAGGATTTTTGAATAACAAATAAGAATTCATCAGTAAAATGGTTGAGAAACTCCATACTCAAAAATGAGGGCATTAAAAGCCATGGTGTATAGTTCAATATGGCTAAAGTACAAAATACAAAAAAATAAGAAATAGCACAGAAAAGATCTGGAGAGCTAAACAGGGCCCAAGTCATAAGGGGCCTTAATACTATGTTAAGGAAACTTAAATTTTACATACATTTTACTTTCTAGGCAAGAGGAACTACTGGAGGATTTTAAGAAAGAACATGACATGATGAGATTGGTGCTTTAGATGAGCAGTCCCCAATATTTTTGGCACCAGGCACCAGTTGCGTGAAAGACAATTTTCCAGGGACTAGGACAGGAAGTGGGATGGCGGGGCAGGGAATGATGGTTTCACAGTGATTCAAGCACATGACATTTATTGTGTACTTTATTTATACTATTATTGCATTGTCATATGTAACAAAATAATTATACAACTTGCCATAATGTAAAATCAGTGGGAGCCCTGAGCTTGTTTTCCTGCAACTAGACTGATGGTCTCATCTGGGGGCAATGGGAGACAGTGAAATCCAAAGTGTGTTGCTTATGTCCAGTCTCCTCTGTAATCTTGTTTTGGTTGATGTCACTGCAGAAAACCCTGCTTCACAAAGACAGGATGTTGGAAATGGAAGTAGGCTTTTCAGTGCTTTTGTGGCAATCTCAGGATATTCTGCCTTAACTTTAATCCAGAACATACAGAGATTTGAAGTTATCTTAGACATACTTTTAAGGCCACCAGATGCAGCTGTACAATTGAAGTACATTAACTCACTTGCCACTGTAAAGCCTGCCACAAGATGCAGTTTAATTGTCACTTGCCACTCACTGATAGGGTTTTGATATGAGTTTGCAAGCAATTGATTTATTATAGTCTCTGCAGTCAAACCTTTCTGCTAATGTTAATCTGTATTTGCAGCCAGTCCCCAGAGCTAGCACCACCACCTCAGCTCCACCTCAGATCACCAGGCATTAGATTCTCATAAGGAGCATGCAACCTAGATCCCTCACATTGCAGTTCACAATAGTGTTTGGGCTCCTATGAGAATCTAATGCCCTTGCTGATCTAACAGGAGGTGGAGCTCAGGTGTTAATTCAAGTGATGGAACGTGGCTCTAAATACAGATGAAACTTCACTCACTTTGCCTGCCACTCACCTCCTGCTGTGCAGCTCGGTTCCTTACTGGCCGCAGACTGGTACCAGTCCATAGCCCAGGAGTTGGTGACCCCTGCTTTAGAGAGATCACTCTGACCTCCATGCGGGATGATCACTAGCCGTTGTGATCATCCTAGTGAGGAATAAGGGGCTAGTGAGGAATAAGTTAAGTTATAAGGTACTCTTCCTAACAATCTGAGCAACAGAGAATGGGGATTCAGGCAGTTGCAGAGATGACAGAGAATCTTGAGATCTAGGATTTGGTAACTGATAAACTAATTGTAAAAAATGAAAGGGGAGATTTGAGGCAAAGTAGTTAAGGAAAACTCCAAGGTTACTGGCAGGGTAAATGGGCTATCAGGTAGATCTATTCACTGAAGTAAGAGAATCAGGAGGAAGACAAGGTCTGTGACTGAGGATAATGAGTTCATTGGGGGGCATGTTGACTATGAATGTCTTTCAAGATGGGAGATTAGTAAAAAGTTGGAAGTTAAAGATAAAACATTGGGGTCAAATCAATTAATTTGTAACAAATCACTCTAGCTACTTTATTCAGCAAGGAAATTAATATGGGGGTTAAGTGTTTTATGAAATCATTGGAAAGGCTGAAGGAGCAAGTTCTAAGTTGAATTTTCAGTAACAATGCCTAGAAAATGGCTGCAGAAATAATATGCCAGGAAAGCTACAATTGCCATAATAATTAGGAGGCTCAATCAAGTCACCAGGAAGCCACCACTGCTGCTGCAAATGCCTGTTGCCATACAAGAAGCTGGTGACTGGATACTACAAAAGTGGTGCCAAGAAAACCCAGTGCTTGCCAGCAGTGACAATCAGAAATGGCAAATAGATGGCCTTGGTCTTTTTTGCCTTTCAAAATTTACATATTTTCTTGATTATGATGGTGGTTGCACAGCCCTATGAATGTACCAAAAGCCATTTAATTATACATTTTAAGTGCGTGAATTGTGTGTTATATGAATTATATCTCAATAAAGATGTTAAAATCTTACATATTTTCTAATTGGTGAAGCTTATTCTGTACCCTGAAACTTAGCTGCAAGAGAGTCTGGGAAATGTGATATTTTTTTTTTTTTTTTCTTAGTTTCCCAACTTCTATTGTATGGAAAAATGCAATAGGAAGAGGTTGAAATGAATGTTGAGGAAACCAATCTTTGGTTTGTAAAGAGGATGGATGAGTTTTTCCAAGGACGGTTTATCAAAAAAGGGAGAGAAGGGAAAGAGAAAATAAAAAACTTGAATGCCAATACTTCAGGAAAAAAATCCAGAAAATTATATTGAGGAAGAATAATCAAATGGTAAATGAAGAACCAGGGACACACTCTCCTGGACTCCAAAAGTAGGGAGTCAAAAGGAAGAAAGGTGAACAGTAATGAACATAACACCACTTCTTATGCAAATAAACTGGACAAGTCACTTAACCTCTTTGAATCTCAGTTTTTTCATCTTTTAAAATGAGGACAATAACAGTAATACTTGTTCTACCCACTTAACTGTTTTCTGAAAGATCAACTGGACAATGCATATAAAATCAAATTGAAATTATATACCATATAATTGTTAGTTATGATTATTTTTAATAGAAGATGAAATATGTGGCAGCATCTACTGCCAATATGTGCCTTAAGGTTAGGGTATTTTCCTAATATGTCATTGAATAAAAAGTCCTCCCACACTAATTTGACCATTTTATCTCAGAAGAAATGAAGAATGACTGCTCACAGCTATCCATATGCCATCCATGTTTGTCCATGAAGACTGTCACAAAGCATTCTTCTCAGCCAACATCTTACTGCAAAGATCTGAGAATTGACTGACAAATATAAACTAACTACTTCCCACAACAGTCCTCCACGGTCCACGTTAGGTGAAAGACACAGGTTCACAAAGTCCGGGGAGGCATGGAGCTTGGCTCCTACTCTTATACTCCACCCTGTCAGGTCCCATCATACCCCATACTGCTATCTCATTTACTAAATCTCAAACATCGACAGCCTGTGTGCTTAGGAGTGGGATTCCAATCATCCCACTTCTTAAGGCACTCAGTTGCATTTGTAACACACCAGCTGTTTCTGAGAACACATGCTTAATATAGGAATAGCAAGAAATTCTGCTGTAGCTGTCCCAAGACATCCCAGAGTGCTATCATGGCAGTAATATCTTGTGGAAGAATAAAAATGAAACCTGTATCTTTAGGGAAGTTACCCAGCATCTCTCTTTAAATGTCACTTTCTCCCTGGGTTTGCTGTCATCATAAGATGCAGACCTGTGTATAATTTGGAGAACAGGGTCAGCTAAGGTGAGATCTGGCCACAGTAGAACATGGTAAAGAAAAATCACATAAATCCCAAGCCACACATCCATGGTGAAGGAAAATCAACACTGAGGATTCAGAACTAAAACAGTCTGTTTGTCAAAAGTCCTGTGTAGAATGGCTATAATGCACCTGCATTTCAACAGTCCTTGTTATGAAAAGTAAATTAAAGTGGATTTTTTTGGTCTAAAAATATGGAGTTTCTCCAGAATACATATTCAGAATACACCATTCATCATAAGAATGACTTGACATTTGTTGATCTTTCATTATGGGAAATATGGTATTTAAGAGCAGGGACTTTGGAGCCAGGCTGTCTTAGGTTATTGAATTCCTGGGTCTGCCACTTCCCAGCTATGTAAACTTAAGCAAGTTACATGACCTCTCAGGCCTCAATTTCTTTATCCTTGAAGAAAATAATTCATGTAAAGTGCTTAGCACAAAGTTTGGCCCATATAAACCCTACTATAAATGGAAGCTCTTATTATTCATACCTGCAATTTTGCCTTAAGAATGTTGTAATATCTTTAAACCATCTTATTTATTTATGACATATAAGCAAACAGGAAATGCTCTTATGATTATTAATGTTCTAAACTGAATTGACTGGAAGCAAAACACACCTAATTTAATCTTACTTTCTTCTGCTGAACACTTACTTTATGTTAGTATTTGCAAATTGGCGTATCTTTCTGGGAGTCTTTATCCAAACTGATGAGCCTGCCTGTCTTCTTTGGCAAGGTGAACCTCTTTAACCAGAAAAAAGAAAAAAAGCATTGGTGGAGGAAAGAAAGGGATCACCAGCAATAAAAGATAGGGTGTAGGGTGAATGGGAAAGGTATGTTGAAGCTTATTGAGATATAAAGCTCCGAAATTGTCTTTAATTAAAAGAAAAATTACTGATTTTGTTTTTTAAATTTTTGACCTATATCATTCCTGTATGATGATCAATGCTAAACCAGTAAAATATTCCATTAAAGTTTCTTTTCTGAATTTGATTAGAGTAAAATATTAAGTAGATTACCCTAATAATGAGGTGTTCTGTTTAACTGTATGTTAAGTTTAACTGAGTGTCATCTTTTGAAGGTTGTTCTTTTGATTAGATACATGAGAAATAAAATATTTGAATAAACTTTATACTTTGGTCATTTACTCCATTCTCCTAAAATTTGAAAATTGAGACAATTTGAGAATGTACATAATGGAATTCCCATATCTTGAAGTATTTTAAATATCTGGTCCAACACAAAATATCATTTTTTTTTTTTTTTTTTTTTTACTAGGCCTTGACTCACCTAGCCTCACGCTTCCCAATCTCTCTAGAACTTGGTCTGAAAGTCCACAGAAGCTGTTGTGTTCTCTAGAAGCAAGCTTAGCTTCCTCAGCATTGCCATGCCCGGTTGATTAGGTAAGACCTGAGAACTGGCCTATCTTCTGGGCTCGCTCCAGAAGAGACAAATATCCTAGGCTCATGCCAAGAAAGAGGGTCTAGATCTTAAGAGCATTTCATAGAAGGAAGACCCTGAAATTACAATTTATATGGAAAGACCTACAGATCAATTACACTTTCAGCCTATTAAAGGAGGGGTGACAGAAGAGGGAAAATAAATACTGATGCTAGAACCTATCATGTCCTTTCAGAATGTGAGAATATCATTGGGTTTTGGTGGATACAGTCTCCTGATGCTATAGAAATTTTTATTATTAATAAGCCACATTTAACTCTGTAGGTAAATGTGGGTTTCTGTCCAGTTATTTCATCATCCACATGCTAACTGACCTGAGCACCCCACAGTGAGAGCCAACAGCCCCTCTGGCAGGTTAGACAGCAGAGCAAAACAAGAAGGGGTGGAGGTGGGGAAAGGGCAATACAGAAGCAAATTAGTGTCTCAGGATCTTGTCCACCCTTAGGAAAGTGAGAGCAATACAGACATCGCCGGAATAGTGAATTGAATTCAGACTGGATCTTTGAGAACAAGGAAAGGGCACTGTGAGGAAAGACAATGAAGCCTTTGGATCTCCATGTTCAAGAGCCTGTGCTGGAGGCAAGCTGTAGAATAAACCTGGTTCAACTTTTCAAGTGCCCATCAGCTCCTTCTATTTCAGAAAGTGATTTTGTTGTGGTTTTGCTTCCTAAGTGGGTATTGAGCTCAGCAGTGACAATCAGACTCTCAAGAAAGCTGAATTTCTACTGGACAATGACCAGAACTGGCACCTTGCAGGGCAGAGGCTCACTGCCTTCCTCTCACTTGGCTTAGGGCTCTGCAGGCACCCCTTGGGGAAGGCTCAGCTGAATGCTGATTTTATCTTGTCCTGGCAAAGATGCACCCAATTTTAAGTGAAACAGATCAATGAGAGGCAAACATTCACATGGAGCCTCTATGTTTGCTAACTGCAGTCCCTTTTCTCATCTCAGCCAGATTGTCTTGTGTTTCTATTCCCCAAAAAATCCAGTCTAGTTTTGGTGCCTTATATCTGAATTCTCTCTGTCCTGTCCACTCTTTGGGACTTGGCTGCTGGACTTTTGCTACACACAGCCTTGTAGAGCTACACATTAAAATGGCCATGCAGCCCTGACACACAGACCCCAGATCTCTAAAAACTTGAGTGTGTTGTGTGCCTATGAGCAGGTAGGTAGTGAGAGAGGCTGAGGCTGGTCCAGCCAAGGCTGCAATTTTTTCAGTGCTGCAGTGCAGAGAGTCTGCAGTTACTGGGGTAGCCAACCTCCACAGCCCCTGACATTCTTTGCTCCTCTAGGAGACAGTAATACATTACAGGTGTTATAACTTTTCCTCAGAATCAGACTGCCTGGGGAACTGTAAATCTAAATCATGGCTGCCCTCAGGAAACCTGTGGGCCTGTAAACACAGTGAAATGAGTGAGATGAAAGCATCCGAGGGAGAAAATGAATTTCAGGCATCCCACTGAAGTCTATTTCATTTTTACAGTCTGGTCACCCCCCTGTGGCAGGGGCAGCACCTGGGAGGAATGGGATGCCTCCTGACTGACAGCTGACAAGTGAGGCTCCTCCTGGAAGCCTTGGCTCTGAGGCCTAATCAAGAAACAAGAGCTGAAGCAGATTCTGAGCTTCTCTGGCACTGCTCGAGGTACCACTGAAGATGCCGCCAAGGCCACGGCAGGTTTTCTGTCTGGGAGGCTGGGCCTGCCTGAACAGGCATTTGTAATCCAGGCCATTCTTAAAACCAAAGGCAGAGCTGAGCGTTTTGCAGGGAGTGTGTGAGAGGAAGGAGAGAAGGAGAGAAAGAAAGGTAAATAGGAAAATGAGGAAAAAAGAATGGAAGTGACCCCTAGAGAATTCCCAGATGATGGTGTTTCAGGGTGGAGGAGCCCAGGCACCCCCAAAGGGAGGGCAGCTGGCCACAACAAGGCTGCTCAGAGTAGTGAGTTCATCACCCTGGGTTTGAGCAAGCATAAAGTGAGACTTAGAAAGTCATTAAATAATAATAATATTTTTAATGTGACAACCTGAATGTCACAACAACCAAACCAAATTCTTCAGCTATAAATGGGAAAGAGAGCTTAAAAGCTATCACTGGGGAAAATGATGTCACTCTTAAAGGAGGAAAACATTTGGACCCAACTTCCCTCTGATTTTCATTACTGTTAATTTTTAACATAAATCCAACCATATTGCCTCTTGCAACAGGGAACTATTGATTGATTGACTAAATGGCTAACTTAAGTCAGCATGAAAGAAATTAGCTCAGTGTCCTCCTTACTATACATGGGTGAAATGCCAAATGCTTTTAATAATGAACCTGGAGTCTCTTCTCTCATTCCCATGAAATTCTACAAAGGAATCTGAAAGTGATTTTCAAATTCTTGGTAAATCTCCCAAACTCACATTTTACGTGCTTTGGCGAGGACTGCAAAGCTGCGAAGGCCTGTTTTTAGAAAATCACCTAGACTAGTTTGTAGTGTAAATAATATTTTAAAGCGTTGGAAATAACGCCTTGATATTTCAACCTCCAGATTGTTGCTGTAGAGGAAGTAGAGTGTAATGGATATGAGCCTAGATTCCAGAGCCAGACTGTCTTGGATCAAATCTTTGCTTTTCCACTTCCTAGACGTGTAATCTTTGGCAAATATCTTAACATCTCTTTGCTTCAGTTTTCTCCTCTGTCAAATGGGTATAATAGTATCCTCAGTGAGTTAAAACATACACAGTATGCAGGATAGAGTGTTTAGTAAACAATAAATATTGCCGTTTATTTTGGAAGTGAAATTTCTAAACATTTTAACTTTGCTTTTGAATAATACTACCTAATTACGATATATAGTCTTTTATCTAAGCAAATATTTTTGTTCACCAATACTGCTAGTAAATAAGTACACACAGTCCTCAGCTTTATATTCTATCTATGATACATAGTCTTTTATCTAAGCAAATATTTTTGTTTACCAATACTACTAGTAAATAGTAAATAGGTACATACAGTCCTCATCATAATGCTACTCATTATGCCTTGTTAGCCAAAAATGTTCTTCCCCTGAAGACACCTTCATTCCTGAATGAAAGGAAGATTTCTATGAACTATCCTCCCTAAAGCTTTTTCACTATTGCAGGCAGCTTCAGTGGCTCCCTCTTTCATGTTCTTTTTTTTTTTTTGAGATGGAGTCTCGCTCTGTCGCCCAGGCTAGAGTGCAGTGGAGCAATCTCGGCTCACTGCAAGCTCTGCCTCCCGGGTTCATGCCATTCTCCTGCTTCAGCCTCCAGAGTAGCTGGGACTACAAGTGCCCAACACCACACCTGGCTACTTTTTTGTATTTTTTAGTAGGGACGAGGTTTCACCATGTTAGCCAGGATGGTCTTTATCTCCTGACCTCGTGATCCGCCCACCTTGGCCTCCCAAAGTGCTGGGATTACAGGAATGAGCCACCACGCCCAGCCTCCTTCATGTTCTAATGTCTCTTTGCACATGTCTTAAATAGAGTTCTTCTTGTGTCAGGATGTGACCTGATTCCCTAACATCCCACAGGGCAGCAATCTTATAAGGTGTATCTTTCATGTAGGAGGAAAGGGAAGAAAGCAACTGAAAGAAAGCACTTCATCTCATATAGAAAGATAAACCAACAGATCAATGTACTCGTTAAGAATTCTAGAGAGAACCAAGACTAGAAGTCAAGGCCTTAATAGCCATATTTCTAGATGACTTGGTAATTTTTCTTGTCCTTCAAAAGACAAACAACAGGCTTATGTCACAACTGATTTAAATGAATTCATTTTAAACTGTAACTAGTTTTCATGTTATCTTTCATCCAACCACGGCACAAGTATTCCCATTACACAGATGATGCTACTGAGGCTTACACAGAAATACAAAAGATCCTCAGAGACTATTATGAACACCTCTATGCACACACCTAGAAAATCTAGAGAAAATGGATAGATGCCTGGAAACACACAACCTCCCAAGATTGAATCAGGAAGAAATTGAAACCTGGAACAGACCAATATCACATTTTGAAATTGAATCAGTGATAAAAAAAAATCTTACCAACCAAAAAAAGCTCCAGACCAGATGGACTCACAGCCAAATTCTACCAGACATACAAGGAAGAGCTGGTATCAATTATACTGAAAGTATTCAAAAAGCAAGGAAGAGGGACTCTCCCTCACTCGTTCTACAAACCCAGCATCACCCTCATACCAAAACCTGGCAAAGTCACAACAAAAAAAGAAAACAACAGGCCAATATCTCTGATGAACATAGATAAAAATTCCTTAACAAAATATCAGCAAACTAGCAGCACATTGAAAAGTTAATTCACCAGGATTAAGTAGGTTTCATTCCTGGGATGCAAGATTGGTTCAACATACACAAATCAATAAAAGTGATTCACCACATAAACAATGTAGAAAACAAAAACCACATGATCATCTCAACAGATGCAGAAAAGGCTTTAAATAAAATCAAACACCTCTTAATGATAAAAACCTTTAAGAAATCAGGCATTGAAGGAACATATCTCAGAATAATAAGAGTCACCTATGACAAACCCAGAGCCAACATCATACTGAATGGGAAAAAACTGGAAGCATTCCTCTTGAAAACAGGAACAGAGCATGCCTACTCTCACCACTCCTATTCAACATAGTAGTAGAAGTCCTAGCCAAAGCAATCAGTCAAGAAAAAGAAATAAAAGGCATCCAAATAAAATACAAAAAAGATAAGTCAAATTATGTTTCTTCACTGATGATATGATTCTATACCTAGAAAATCCTAAAGACTCTGCCTGCCATAAAGCTCCTAGAACTGATAAATGACTTCAGTAAAGTTTCTGGATACAAACTCAATGTAAAAAAAAAAGTTAGTGGCATTTTTATACACCATTAAATTTCAAGCTGAAAGCCAAATCAAGAATGCAATCCCATTTACAATAGCTACAAAAAAATAAAATACGTAGAAATACATCTAACCAAAGAGGTGAAAGAGCTCTACAAGGAGAACTAAAAAACACTGCTGAAAGAAATCATAGATGATGCAAAAAAGTGGAAAAACATTCCATACTTATGAATTGGCCACACTGCCCAAAGCAATCTACAGATTCAGCGTTATTCATATTAAACTACCAACATCATTTTTCACAGAATTAGAAAAAATCTATTCTAAAATTCATGTGGAATCAAAAGAGAGCCAAAATAGCCAAAGCAATCTTAAGCAAAAAGAGCAAACCTAGAGGCATCACATTAACCAGCTTCAAATTAAGCTATAAGGCCACAGTAACCAAAACACATGGTACTGTCACAAAAACAGACACATAGACCAATGAAACAGAATAGGAAACCCAGAAATAAAGCCACACACCCACAGTCATCTGATCTTGACAAGGCAACAAAAATAAGCAATGGAGAAAGGACTCCCTATTCAATAAATGGTGCTGAGATCGCTGCCTAACCATATGCAGAAGAATAAAACTGGACCCCTACCTTTCACCATCTAGGAAAATTAACTCAAGATAGATTAAAGATTTAAATGTAAGACCTTCATCTATAAGAATCTTAGAAAAAAATCTATGATATACCATTCTGGACATCAGAATTCTTGGGAAGAACTTTATGACTAAGTCCTCAAAAGCAATTATAACAAAACCAAAAATTGACAAGTGGGACCTAATTAAACTAAAGAGCTTCTGCACAGCAAAAGAAGAAACCATCAACAGAATGGGAAAAAATATTCACATACTATGTAGTCAACAAAGGTCTAACATCCAGAATCTATAAGGAACTTATCAACAATTCATAACTAAAAACAAATTACCCCATTAAAAAGTGGGCAAAAGAAATGAACAAACACTTCTCAAAAGACAGACATAAAAGCAGCCAACAAACATAAAATGCTCAACATCATTAATTATCAGAGAAATTCATCATTAGTCATCAGAGAAATGCAAATCAAAATTGGTGAGATACCATTTCACACCAGTTGGAATGGCTATTATTAAAAAGTCAAAAACCATCAGATGCTAGTGAGGCTGTGGAGAAAAGAGAACACTTATACACTGTTGGTAGGAATATAAATTAGTTTAGCCACTGTGGAAAGCAGTTTGGAGATTTCTCAAAGAACTTAAAATGGAACTACCATTCTACCCAGCAATCCCAATGCTGGGTGTGTACCCAGAGAAAAATAAATCATTCTACCAAAAACAAAAACAAAACAAAACAAAAAAACCATGCATTTGTGTGTTCATTGCAGTACTATTCACAATGCAAATACATGGAATCAACCTAAATGCCCATCAATAGTGAATTGAATAAAGAAAATGTGGAATTTATACACCATGGACTACTACACAGCCATAAAAATGAACGAAACAATGTCCTTTGCAGCAACACGGATGCAGCTGAGGGCCATTATCCTGATGAATTAATGCAGAAACAGAAAACCAATACCACATGTTCTCGCTTACAAGTGGGAGCTAACCATTGGGTACACGTGAACATAAAGATGGAAACAATAGATACTAGGAACTATTAGAGGGAGGGCAAGGGCTGAAACACTACCTATTGGGCATTATGCTCACTACCTATTCCCATGGGATTATTTGTACCTCAAACTGCAGCATCACACAATATACCCAGGTTACAAACCTGCACATGTGCCCTCTGAATCTAAAATAAACATTGAAATTATATAAACAAGAGGATGCTACTGAGGATTACACATAAAGAATCTGCCCTGATCACAAAGAATATGGCAGGGGTTGAATGTGAGTCAGACACCAGTGCCTGTATCTTTTTTACCACATCTCCAGGTTAATATCCATTTCACTGAATATGGATCAGAAATGACTTTAGAACACATGCAAACTTAGATTTCCAGTGTGTGGAAGACCAAACTTACTTTTGTCTGCTGGGACAATTTGATCATCCAGATTCCTTTTAAAGTCAACTTGTTTTTCCAGTTTTTTCTAATACCTTTAAACATGCAGTTTCAAACCAAAATAGTGTTTCTGACAAGAAGAGAAAGCCTAGACAATAATGGTACTTAATCCTATGGAACACTTACTCTGTTCCACATTCTGCTCTAGTATTTCCCATAGATTAATTCATTTAATCTTCAGATTTTTTTTCAGATGAGTTTATCAAACTTGTATTGAAGTAACTGTAATTTGTCTCAATTTCCATGAACATATCACATGTCACATATTCTCAAATATTTCAGTATACCAACAGAGAAATAGAAGTATTATTTAATTATCATTTCACCTCACAAACTGGTCACTTGCTGACAAGAGTAGTGTTTCTCACAAAGTGGTGAAAAGGGTTCAGAGTTATAGGCATCACAAAATTGTCATTTCCAACCAAGTTGCCTGGTCTGAAAGTTATTTTCTACTCATTGGAACTATGGGTAAGGTGAAATAAATGCCTGAAATCATCCAGGTATCATTCTCATTTGTCTGCTGGAACTAAAATTAATTCCAGGTACATGTTCAAATGAATGAGCAAATAAGTCATTGGGTCAGAGGTTGGGAACAACACATAGTGTTTGTACAGTGTTTTTCTTTCTTTCCTTTTCTCTCATATTTCCTGTCTTCTCTCTGGCTTTTTCCTTCCCCATTCTTGGTGGCATGAAACAAAAGCTCTCCTGTATTTCAAACATAAAAATGTTAGGGAAGACTTTTCTGATAAAGTTATTTCTTCACATTGCTCTCACATTAAAGAGAGAGAGAGAGAAGAGGACACTTACTTCATTTCAAATACTATTTGCAATTTGAAATTAGACCAGTTCCCACAATCAGCAAAAATCTAAATCCAGCAAAGGTTCTCTTTCTTTCCAACCCATTTTCCCCATCCACTAAGGGAAGCAATTGACATCAGGCTGTAATTTTTCAGAGGGCATGCAAAGGGCGAAGAATGAAAAACAGTTACCTTTAAGTCTTTGCAGGGTGAGGTGTTGGTTCAGAACAGATACCGGCTTTCTTTGAAATATTTGGGAAAGGAAGCACCAAGAGAACAGGGAAGTTTGTGAAAACAGCCAGAATGAAACACAGCTGGGATGTACCATTATTACCTTTCTTATTTTAAGTCATCCTTTGGTGAAGAGAAGTTTGCTCTTAAAGGCCAGCAGATTTTCAGGATTCACTTAAAATCTTTAACACTGGCACTTTAATATTTATTCTTGTTTTGTGTCATGAGTGGAGCCATCTAGAGAACACTACAATGCAAAGATGCCCAACACATGATTTGACAATGGGTGAAAAAAAGAAAGAAGAAAGAATTATTCTTCGCCTATGATGTCACAGATGGCAGGGAACACAAAAGTAACAGGTCAAAATCTGCAATAATCGAAATCCAAACAATAAATGTTGTTCAAGGTTTGATTTATCTTCAAATGTAGAACCTCAACTTGGCAATAATTTCTTTTTTTGCCTTTACATTTCTAATCAGAGTAACTCTTTATGGCCGAACATCTCAAGGCGTTGTGTTTGAGATACTTATGAAAAGCTTACAGGCGAATGTTATAGTTTGTCAGGTCAAAAGCAATATTTTTTGTTTCTTTCTCATTGAAAAAAAGATCTGCCTTTAATACTATTAAAGTCTGATTGAAAAAGTGTGTTTTTAAAACGTGTCTCTACCTTTAGAGAATTCTAGACACTAATGGTTTTGAAGTAATTCTTACACACTTTAGAATAAATGACATCCTTAAAAAATGTCTGACTTGTTATTTACACGTATTCATATTTCCCAAGCTTCCTGTCTAGTTTGTCAACGCTCACATACGTCTTTAAGAAGAATGCTTTAAAAGGAGAAAAATTGCAGTGCCAGAAAATGTAAAAATGACATGAAGAGGCACCCATCTCGCCTTTACACATGCACATCCATTGGCGTTAATGGAATTTACCTTTGTATGGGAGGCTTTTTCATGGCTTGAGTTGACAAACTCCTTGAATTTAAGCTGAGACTAACTCTTAGCCTGTCAATTTCTATCTTGGTCTCATGAATGCCAAGAGTTGTCTAATAAATAGTGTGTTGCAAAATCATCATGTGTTGGAACTGGTAGGAAGGATGCAGGTTTTCCCTTTAATAGGCAGTTCTGGTTGCTGGGACCCACGGCGACTCTCTTGCACCTCTTTGGCAGGGTTTTCAGAGTTTAGTATCCCTTTCCATGCTCTGGTTCACCTATACTGATGGGCAGATTCAGATTTCTGGCAGCTCCAACCTCCACGCCTTCCAGGATCATAGCACAAGCTAATTTTTTTTGAGTTCTCATTGTGTGCTGGTTACTATTTATTAGCATCTATTACTATCTATTAATCTTCCTAATAGTTTTACAAGGTAGGAAGTATTATTATACCCATTTAGAGATAAAAAAAATAGCATCTTATAGAGTGTAAATGTAACGAACTATTGTAAGTGGCTAAGTTGGAGATAGAATCTAAGTGTGCTGAAGTCCAAAGCCCTTTGTTTTAACTGCAATACTCAACTAGTCCCTTTCTTTTCTGTTCTTATAATCATCTCTCCATGGACTCTTTCCTCTTAGCACTAAAACATATCCAATCATTTTCCTTTGCCTTTACTGGTAGCACAAGACATTTTCTACCATGAAATCCTACCTGCAGTGGCAATTTCAGGTCAGAGAAGATATTTTTGATGAATAGCTAGAAGTTGGAGCTCCCATCTGCTGAAGCCCTAGAATAGGATAGCAGAAGGGATTCAACAGAAGCCTTCACTTCTCCTCTGAAACCCATAGTGGCCTCAAGTGCTCTGTTGTACCCCAGGATGCAGCCCTGGGTCTTTTCTAAACTTCACCCAGCTTAGCTCTTTTATTTTACTCTGTGCTATAAACAATGGAATCCACAAGGTGTGGTGCATATATTTACAGGCTGATCTGTATCATGTAATTTGATATACAGGTCTCATTTATCTTTACTATAGCCCTGCCAGGTGGTTTTAGTGACCCCATTTTACAGACATTAACTATAATAAGAACTACTTTTCACTATGCACCATTATGAGTTAGAACCCAATAAGGGATTTTACTTGAGAGGCAATACAGCTCACTGTCTAAGGGTATGAGCATTTGAGCCAGACTGCCTGGGTTTGAATCCTGGCTTTGTTATCAGCTGTGTAACACAACACTGAGCAAATTCTTATATCTTCTCTGAGCCTTGGTTTCCTCATCTGTATATTGGGGATAACAATGGAAATAATAGTATTCATTGAAAGGGTGATGTTGTGACAATTAAATAATTTACCTAAAAGACTTAAAACAGTAGATGTAGTAAATTTTCAATAAATATATGCTAATATCATTATATGAATTATCCTGTTTGATCCTTACAGCAACTTGATAACTATTGTTATGCATATTTGCTAAATAGGAAACAGGTTCAGGGAGCCTAAGCGACTTATCAAAGTCACACAATTAGTAGGATGGGGAACAAGGATTTTTGTTATTCCCACTAAATCACTTGAATCATATCCCACTTCTATTTTCCCTACACTACAGTTGCCCAACAATGGACTGATCCCTCCCTTTGTGTGCCAGTTAAAACAAACAAAGGACTATGAGTACATTTATCATTATTATTATTATTATCTCAAAATGGGGGTTAAGAATATAGATGAAATGTGCTGAGGATAATTACTATATTAACTAAATTCATTAAAGTTAATATGATCACACTTCAAACCAAACTATTTAAAATGGGCTATTTGATTCCAATTCTGCCCCAGAATTCTTCTTTTTGTCTTAGAAGTGTGCTTTTTAATGACACATGGCACCTTCTTTTCTTAAAACAGAGCTAGGGTATTTTATAAATACAAGTAGATAAGGAATGTTACACAACACAGCTAAGAAAATAGAACTTCATACTAATTCCCATAAAGTGGCAGAGATATTAAAAGTGGAAATCAAGTAGAAATTAAAGCAATAACTAAATTCAATAGTTCTAATTCAAATTTCTAAGATTGCTCTGCAGAGGGTTCCAGCTACCATTTCCTGACTCCTTATTGCAGTCAAGGAACAGTGCTGTGGGGGCACATCATATATTTTCCTATGAGGACCATTTTGCATTTTCCTCTACGATGCTACAGTAACCTGTTGGGCATCATAGATCCTCCACTCCAACTCCAATTATTGGTACACGCGAAGAGCTTTAACTTTGCACAGTGTTCAAAATTAAGGCAAGTACTTGAACTTCGATAATCCAGCCACACTAGACTGCCAAGATATAAAATGCAGCTATGGAAATCATTACATGAAAGGAACATAGGCTTAGTCAGCAAGCGATGGGTTCAAACACCTGGGTGTGTATATTATAAAGAATGGTCTGTTCCAGGCATCTTTTTGCAGAACAATCTGTAGGTGAGAAGAGTACCTGTAGGGCTTAATGTAAACCTCTCAAAGATAGAGCAATGTCCCTCTTAATCCCTCTGTTTCCTGCACTTAGCAGAATGCTTCAGCATGAAGTGGGTGCACCAAAGTCTTGGAAGCTAAAAGGGCATCCAGCACTTGGAGTCAGTGATGCACAATTCTTAGATTTGGCTCTTACATTTGCTAACAATCATGTCTTCAATAAGTTACTTCATCTTTTTGAATCTTCATTTCCTCATTTGTAAAATGGACAATGATTGTGATACCTCTCTCAATAGTAGGCTTTTGATGACTAAACTGGTGATGTGAAAATTGCTTTGTATGTTTTATACTATCTGATAAGTTTGATTATTTTTATTATTAGTTTGATAATGGGGCAACAGTATGAAAATTAGAATAACTGCATACTTATCTGTGGGTCAGGAGACAGAGTTTCTTAATAGCAGGACTCCTGGCTACAAAATAAATATTGGCATTACACATTGACCTTCAATGCAGTGACAAATGTATATTTCTGAAATTCTAATGAAAACATTAGAAAGAAACTACTAATTAGAAAGTTATGTATTCTTATAGATTAGTTGGATTATACTTTTTGTTTTTATTTTAGAAATAAACATTTTTGTTTAAAATTATGATCATAAAGGTTTATTATAGAGAATTTAGATGATGCAGATAAGAAAGATGAAAATAAAACTCACTTGTAATTCCATTATCTGTAGATGACCTCATTAACTACAGTCTACTATAGTCTGCTATTTTTTGTCTACATATACAAGTTTTTGAGCATTACCTATAGTCTGCTATTTTTTTCTACATATACATGTATTTAAGCATTATGTGTAAAAAAATGAACCATACAATATACACTATTTTGCTTACCAAACAATATGTTGGGTATTTCTTTTCATGTTAATGCAAGCAGATTTGTAATATTATTTTTAACACAAGCATAGTTTTCTTTTATGAGTATGTGGGGCAATTTATTTACCAATACCTTCTTTTAGAAGGGGTATTTATTTCCAATGATTTTATTATAAATACGGCCATAGTTTACACAAATATTTTTATTATTTTATAATTTTCCTTAGGAAAAGTGACTCAATGTGAAATTTGGGAATAATTAATTTTTAATATGGATTTAACATATAGATTTTTAAGGATACCTAGGCTTTTAAGGGTATTAAGACATACTGCCAAATTAAACTACAAAATAGATATTAATTTATACTCCTACCAGCATTGTTCAAGTTTGCTAGTTTCTACATATTCTCAACATTTGGCATTAAAAATTTTGTCAATCTGATAAAGATTGTTACCTAATTACTATTTTAAATAACATTCCTTTGGTTACTAGAGAGTTGTAAATTTTTAATAAATTTATCAGACATTTAAATTTCTTTTTTGAAAAACTCCCTATTTATTTTCCTAATTTTTTTCCACTTTGGTGTTCATTTAAAAATATTGATTTATAGAAGTGAGGTAGGCAATCTTTAAAACGGTTACTCCAAGGTAGATTGGAAAAAGAAAATGTGGCACATATATACGAGAGTATTACAGAGCCCCCCAAAAACAAAACAAAATCGTGTCCTTTGCAGCAACATGGATGCAGCTGGCGGCCACTATTCTAAGCAAATTAACACAGGAACAGAAAACCAAATACTGCATGTTTTCACTTATAGGTGAGAGCTAAACATTGGGCACTCAGGGACATAAAGATGGCAATGACAGATAGTGGTGACTACTAGAGGTGGGAAGGAGAGAGGTGGCAAGGGCTGAAAAACTGTTGAGTACTATGCTCAGTGTCTGGGTAATAGGATCATTCATACCCCAAACCTCAGCATCACATACATATCCAGGTAACAAACCTACACATATGTCTCCTGAATCTAAAATGAAAGTTTAAAAAAAAAAAAAAAAAGACAAAAGTAATAATATAAAATAAAATGGTTCCCAACGGTTATTTCCTCCTGGTATTCACATTATGTAAATACATTTCTCCTTCACCTCCATTAAATATGGGCTAGAAATAGTGACTTGATTCTGGCAAATAGAAGATGGTAAGTCATGGGATGTCACTTCTGAAATTAGGTTACACAAAAAGTGACTTCCATATTGCTCACCTTTTCTTTTCTTACTTTCTCCCTCCTTCCCTCTCTCAGAGTCCTGACTCTAGGAGAAGCAAGCTGATGTGTTGTGAGCTGCCCTTTGGAAAGATCCACACTGCAAGGAACTAATGCCTCCAACCAATAGCTAGCAAGGACATGAGTTTTGTCAACAGCCATGTGAGTAAGTCATGAAATGAATACTTCATGAGCTTCCAAGAGTCATGTGAGTAAACTTAGAAGCAAATCCTTCCTCAGTAGGGCCTAGAAGTGACAAAAGCCCTGGCCAACACATTGATTGCAGATTTGCAGAGAGATTAGCTGCACAAACATTCCTGACATACATAACTTACAATAGTTGTTTTCTGTTTGAATACACTAAGTATTGGATAATATGTTACACGGGGATAGATAAATTATATGAGAATCTTTTCAACAATATAGGACACTAGATTTTTTAGAGGCCTCACACCTACAGATGCTGCATAAAATACAGATGACATATTTCTTAATGTGTACATGAATTGTCAGGAAAATAAAGGAACACTTAGAAATACAAGAAGTAAAATCTCAGTAGTTGATAAGCAAATACTATAGCCTGTTTTGCCTTTGAGATATCTGCCAGTCCCTGGTGACTCAGGTCCTGGGTTTTAATGAACTCATGACAGAGGCAAAGCCTTGGGCCTAGGCAGATTGGGAAGTCTAATTAGAAACCTTCACCCCCATTCACATGTGATCAAACATGTGGCATGCTCAGTGGGTGACACTGATATGGTTTGGCTATGTCCCCATACAAATCTCGTCTTGAATTGTAATTCCCATAATCTCCACATGTCATGGGACGGACCCAGTGGGAGGTAACCGAATCATGGAGGAGGTTACCTCATGCTGCTGTTCTCGTGATAGTGAGTTCTCACAAGATCTGTGGTTTAGTAGGGGGTATTTCCCTCTTAGCTCTTATACTTTTCTCTCCTGCCACCATGTGAAGGATGTGTTTGCTTCCCCCTTTACCAGGATTGTAAGTTTCCTGAGGCCTCCCCAGCCCTGCAGAACTGTGAGTCAATTAAACCTCTTCCTTTATAAATTATCCAGTCTCAGGTAGTTCTTTATAGCAGCATGAGAATGGACTAATATAGACCTAGAAAAGAAACAACCATGAGAAAGAAGATGGCTTTGACATGCCTTTGGCTTCACCCTGGATAGAGAAGAGTAAAAAAGATTAAAGTGTCCCATTAAAATCCTTATGCACAAGCTCATAAAACACAGAGGTATGGGGCTTAAACTAATACTGATTGTGTGACACAAAATCCTAAACTAAAATTTAGTTTAAAGTTTTTCCTGGTTGATAATTCTCCAAGATGCTTAGCAGAAGCAAATGTAAATTATTTCTGGAGGACCACAGTTTATACAAACACCTAAAAGAATTTCCATAAATCCATCATAAAATTCACAAAGCACAAGAACTCAAAAACTCGCGGAGCACAGGAGGGAACAAACCACCATGAGCAAGTCATGAGAAATAACAACAAAGCACATTATTCTATCCATGAAAACTGTAGATAATGGAATGATTGAACACTAAATATAAAATCAGTATGTTTTATGTTTATAGAAATAAAATACCATGTTGAATGTGTGGTAAAAGAATATAAGGCTCTCAAAACTGACCAGATATATTTGAAAAAAGGACCAAATAGAGCTTTTAGAAATGTAAAATATGACCACTTCCATTAAAAAGTCAGTGGACAGAATAAACAGATTAGACACAGGTAAACAGGAACTATGGGAAGGAGATTCGAGAAAGTACAGCGTATGTAGCCCATAGAAACAGGGACATGGAGGATAGGGTGAAAAGCCCTGCAAACATAATTGGATTTCCAAGAGGAGATAATAGAATGGAGGAGAGATGATGATAGAAGAGACAACGGGTGAAAATTTCCTAACAATGATCAAAGACACCAGTTAGAAAACTCAGTGAATCTCAAGCACAATAAATAAAAAGATCCAAACTTAGACATCAAAATAAAATTACAGAATACCAAAGACAAAACTGAAAACTTTAACAGTAGCCAGAGATTAAAACAACAACAACGATTAAAAGTAGAACTATAATTAGACCAACAGCAGGCTGCCTTAGATTTTTATTGCTGCTGTGACAAATTATCACAAATTTAGTGGCTTAAAAAACATACAGTTATTCTCTTATAGTCTTGGAGGTCAGAAGTTCAAAACAAATCTTATGGGGCCAAAATCAAGATGTCAGCGAACTGGTTCCTTCCAGAGATTCCAAGGGAAACCCTGTTCCTCGCACCTCTCGGCTTCTAAAGGCTGCCAGCACTCCGCAGCTCCATTACACCAATCTCTATCATCATGTTTACTACTACTCACTTTAATCCTAGTACCTATCTCTTATCATGACTCTTGTGTTTATTTCATGTATGCAAATAATCCAGAAGAACCTCCACATCTCAAGATCCTTCACTTAATCACATCTGTAAAGTCCGTTTTATCATGTAAAGTAACATATTCACAGATTCCAGAGATTAGAATGAGGACATTTTGGGAAGGTCATTATTCCGCTTACCATAGCAACCTCAGAAAGCCAAAGACAGTGACACGATATGTTAAAAATACTGATACCTGGACTTCTATACCTAGTGAAACCACTTTTTAAGAAATGAGAGGCCGGGCGCGGTGGCTCATGCCTGTAACCCAGGCACTTTGGGAGGCCAAGGCAGGCGGATCACGATGTCAGGAGAACGAGACCATCATGGCTAACACGGTGAAACCCTGTCTCTACTAAAAATACAAAAAAAAAAATTAGCCAGGCCTGGTGGTGGGCGCCTGTAGTTCCAGCTACTCAGGAGGCTGAGGCAGGAGAACGGCCTGAACCCAGGAGGCGGAGCTTGCTGTGAGCCGAGATTGTGCACTCCAGCCTGGGCGACAGAGTGAGACTCCCTCTCAAAAAAAAAAAGGAAATGAGATAAAATAAACATATTTCAGAGCAATTAAAATAGAGAGCATGAAGAAATTACGTTAGTTTTCTAATTCACCAAAGGAACTCCTAAAAGATAAACCTCAGAAGAAAAGAAATAATCCCAGAAAAAAAGGCATGAATACAGAAATAATGGTAAGCAAAGGAATCACTAATGCATGGGAAGATTTAAACAAACACTAGCTGAAAAAGATAATAAATCACAAGAAAAATTAGAAAATATCCCCAGACAAATAAAAATGAAAAAAATATAAAAACTAACAAAATGTGGCAAAAGCAGTGCCAAGAAGGAAATTTATAGCTGCAAACCTTTGCATTAAAAAAGAAGATATCAATAACCTAACCTTACACTTTAAAAAACTGGAAAAAGAAAACAATCTGAAACCAAAGTTAGCAGAAGGAAAGAAATAATAAATATTAGAACAGAGATAAACAAAATAGAAAAACAGTAGAGAAAATTTTAAAAACAAAGATTTGCTTCTTCAAAAAGATCAATAAAACTGATAAGTCTTTAGCTAGATTGACTAAGAAAAAAAGAGGAAAGACTTAACTAAAATCAAACAAAATGGGGCACATGATTGGAAATTTTATGAAAAACAAAAAATTGTAAGAGAAAATTATGAACAACTGTACACCAACAACTAGATGAGGTGGATAAATTCCTAGAAGTACACATCCTACCAAGACTGAATCATGAAGAAATGGAAAATGTGAATAACAAAAATTTCTCAACAAAGAAAAGTCCAGGGTTCAATGGCTTTACTGATGAATTTTACTAAACATTCAAAGAAGAATTGATGCCAATCCTCCCCAAACTTTTCTTAAAAACTAAAGAGGAGGGAACACTTCCAAACACATTCTATGAGGTAAGCATTACACCGATACCAAAGCCAGACAGAGACAATGCAAGAAAAGAAAATTAAGGATCAATGTCCCCGATGGAATATTGATGCAAAAAATACTCAACAACTTACCAACAAACTGAATTCAACTGTACATTAAAAGGCTTATACACCACGACAAAGTGAAATTTCTTTGTGAAATATAAGTATGTTGTTTTTACCACTTCTGGTCAATGTAGTACTAGAAGTCTTAGCTAGAACAATTAGACAAAAGAAAGAAAGAAAAGGCATACAAAGTGGAAAGGAAAGAGTGAAAGTATCTCCATTTGCAGATGGCATGATTTTATACATAAAAAACCCTAAGATTATACACACACACATACCCTGTTAGAATTAACAATAAACTAATTAAGCAAAGTTTCAAGAAAAAAAATCAACACAAAATGTTTAGTTGCACTTCTATATACTCACAATGAATCATCCAAAAAGAAAATCAAGAAAACAAATCAATTTACAATAGCATCAAAAACAATAAAATACTTAGAAATGAACTTAACTAAGGAGGAGAAAAACCTGTACACTGAGAACTACAAAATGTTGCTGAAATAAAGAAGGCACAAATAAATGGATAGACATTCCATGTACATGAATTGGAATAATTAATATTGTTAAAAAGTCCATAGCACCCAAACAGCTTACAGTTTCAGTGGAATCTCTATCAAAATCCAAAGGATGTTTTTTCAGCAACAAAAAAATCCATCTCAACATTTATATGGAAAGCCTTAAGGGACCCCAAATAGCTTAAACAATATTGAAAGAGAATGAACTTGGAGGTCTCACACTTTCTGATTCCAAAACTACCAAGCTACAGTCATTAAAACAGTTCGCTATTGAAATAAAGCCAGGCATATAGACAAATGGAATAGAACACAGAGTCCAGACATAAACCCTCACATATATGGTCAAATGATCTTTGGCAAGGTTGCCAAAACCATTCAATGCGAAAACCATGTGTTTAACCATTTGTTGAAACGGGGAAACATTTCAACAAATGGTACCGGGCAAGAAAAAGAAGTTGGACACATACTTTATACCACATATAAAAATTAACAAAAAGTTCTCAAAGACCAAAGTATAAAACTTAAAACTGTAAAACCCTGAGAAGAAAACATGGGGGAGAGGCTGGGCATTGTGGCTTGTGCCTGTAATCCCAGCATTTTGACAGGCCAAAGCAGGCAGATCACTTGAGCTCAGGAGTTCAAGACCACCCTGAGCAACATGGCAAAACCCAGTCTCAAAAAGAAAAACAGCCAGGAGTGGTGGCATGCACCTGTAGTCCCAGCTACTAAGGAGGCTGAGGTGGGAGGATTGCTTGTGCCCTAAGATAGAGGTTGTAGTGAGTCAAGATTATGCCACCGCACTCCAGCCTAGGTGATAGAGCAAGACCCTATCTCCAAAAAAAAAGAAGAAAAAATTTGAGAAAAATCTTAATGAAATTGGATTTAGTAACATTTTCTTGGACAGGACACCAAAGACATAGGCAACAACAGCAACAACAACAAAACAAATAAATTGGACCTCACAAAATTTGTAAAATTTTGTACATTGAAAGACAATTTCAATGCAGTAAAAAAGTGATCCACATAATGGGAGAAAATATTTGCAAATTATATGTCTGATAGAGGGTTAATATCTAGACTACATAGAGAACCCTATATTTAAAAACTCAACAATAACAAGCAAAACAAACAACCCATATCAAAAATGGTCAAAGAACTTGAATAGACATTTCTCCAAAGAAAATATATAAATGCCCAGTAAGCACATGAAAAGATGTTCAACGTCACTATTCATTAGGGAAATACACATGAAAACTGCAATGAGATATGACCTCACATCCAGTGGTATGGTTTCTATAGAAAAAAGAAAAAAAAAAAAACTAGAAAGTAACAGATGGTGACAAGAATGTGGAGAAATTGGAATCCTTGTTGGTGGGAATATAAAATGGTATGGCCACTGAGGAAAACAGTATGACAGTTTGCAATTAAAAATAAAATTACTATATGATCCAGCAGTTCCAGTTCTGGGTAAATAAAAAAACTGAAAGCAGAATCTCAAATATATTTGCGTATTTATGTTCATAGCAGCATTATTCACAACAGTGAAAACATGAAAGCAACCCAAGTGTCCATTGATGGATTAATGGGTAAGAAAATATGATATATACATACAATGGAACATTATTCAGCCTTCAAAAGGAAATGCTAACATATACTACAACCACATCATGGATGAACCTTTAGAACACTACGCTAAGTGAAATAAGCCAGTCACAAAAGACACATGCTGTATAATTCCACTTACATGAGATACTTAGAGTAGTCAAAATCAGAGACAGGAAGTTCAATGGTGGTTGCCCACTAGTGGGAGGAGTTATCATTTAATGGGTACAGAGTTTCAGTTTTACAAGATGAAAAGAGTTATAGAGATGAATGGTGGTGATTATTGTACATTATGAATAGATTTAATAATATTGAACTTACAATTATTAATTTTTAAGATGGCAAATTGTATGTGGTACCTTTTACCACAATAAAAAGATTGAAAATAAATGAATGTCAACTTATATCAACATAATTTTTTATATATATATGATCATATATTTTTCTGTTTACCTTACTAATATGATGGGTTATATTATTTGATTTATTTATATTGAACTATCTTTATATTCTTCAATTAAAATACTATGTTATCATGTATTATTCATTTAATATATTGATGGATTATTCTATTTGCTAACATTCAATTTTGAAGTTTTACACCTATAATAATTGGTACAATTGATATGTTTTGCTGCCATTTCTTTGTCTAGCATTGGCTTCCACAATATGTTAATTTTATAAAGTGAACTGGGAATTTTTCTCTTCTCTTGTGTTCTGGGATAATTTATATAGAGAGACATATCTATTTATTTATTTTTTTGAGTCAGGGTCTTGCTCTGTCACCCAAGCTGGAGTACGGTGGCACAATCATGGCTCCCTGCAGCCTTGATCTCCCTGGCTCAATTGATCCTTCCACCTCAGCCTTCCAAATAGCTGCTATTACAGGTATGCACCACCACATCCAGCTAATTTTTAAATTTTTTTGTAGAGATGAGGTCTTACCATGTTCCCCAGGTTGGTCTTGAACTCCTGAGCTCAAGGAATCCTCCCATCTTGGCCTCCCAAAGTGCTGGGATTACGGGTGTGAGCTACTGCACCCAGCCAAGACATATCTATATTTTGAGGGCTTGAAATCTCATAACATGATTTAGAGTTGAAATCTTTTTAGATTAGTTTTCTAACTATGTTTAAATTTTTCCATGATAAACGATCTATTCACATTTCTTTAAACCACACTGTACATTTTTCCCACCTACTCTCACGGCTAGAGGTCAAGGAAAAGACATGGCTGCCTCATCTCCCAAATGATGGAGAGTAGAAGCAGGCTCAGAGGCAGGGCAGAGAGAATTCATAGCAGCAAGACACTACTGACTCTGCGTGTGTGTGTGTGTGTGTGTGTGTGTGTTATGTATGTGTGTGAATTTGTGCTTGGTGTATGGTATGGGGGAAAGTGTGGAGTGGTGTGTGGTATGGACATGGTTATGTGTGGCGTGTGTAAGGTGTGCATGTGCGTGTGTCTGCCCATGTGTGTATATAGTATGTGGTGTGGGGGTGGGAATGTTTGCAGGGTGTGTGTGTGTGTGTGTGTGTGTGTGTGTGTGTGTGTGTGTGTGATGTGATGGCAGAAATTTTTAGCCTAAAGAGCCTACTATTCTCTGTCCTTTGAGTCCTTAGAAAATTCGATGACACTTAAACACTGGGATTTCTGTTGGAAAACACTACTTAGCCCCTCCAGATTGAACACCTCATGTAAGTATATGCGTATAGTCCCCTAAACTCTAGGGCTCATATTGTGGAAACCAGAACACTTACATTTGAGGAAAAGTCTTGTACCTTGTTAAACTAACAGCTAAGGGTCTTCATCTTGCCAGAGAGAAACCAAATGCATACTTTGTGCCATACACCTAAAAATCATTTTATCTGTCATTTTATTTAGTCCTCATAAGATTTACGGAAATATTAAAATGCTAACTCTGTTCAAGATCTAAAAAGTGCATAAAATGGACATAAAAATCACACAAGAATTACTGATATATCAAATTATATTAAAGAGCCTTCATTGAATTGGATGGACTGTGATATTTTCAAACAAAACCATTTAGTATGAGTTTATACTGTTCTGCATAAAATAAGCCCCTGGCTCTGACTATGCTGTGTTCTCCCACTTTGTGGAGTAGCCACGTATAGCATCGGCATTTCCAGGCCTTTATGGTACCAATGGGAGATAGCAAGCCCAAACAGAGGCAGTCTCAGTACCCAGCAGGCCTTAGCAGAACCAAGGGCAGGAGGCTGCAGGCAAGAGGAGAGAAAAACATTGTTGGATGTCATCTGATAACCGAATAGACTTAATCATCATATAGGAGGCACCCTCTGAGGCCCTGCAGAAATACTTGGGGTGGGATTTTCAGATGGATAAGGTCATATATTAACAAGTAGAAGCAAAATCCAGACTCATACTTGGGTTGCATGTAGGGATAGACCAGTGGTTCTCAAATGTTAGCACGCATCAGAATCACCTGGAGGCCTGTTAAAGCACAGATCGCTGGCCCCTTCTCTAAAATTTTAATTCAGCAGATCTAGGGTGGGACTTATGAAGTTTCATTTCTAACAAGTTCCCAGGTGATGCTGAGAGCTGATGCTGCTGATCCTGAGTCCACACTTTGAAAACCTCCAATTTGGATCATTAGATAATTCTCAGTATTATTAATTAACTAGAAGATCCAGAGCCTTTCCTTGGACATGGCAATAGGCATTAGCTTTGTAGCAATCTAATGACTCGGGCTTTTTAAGAGATAAAAATTCTTGATGTCCAAATCATGGAATAATTTCAAGAGGGAACTAATATTAGGTTCATTTGTGTATTTCAAACTTTTTTTTTAACTACAACCCATAATAAGCAATATAATCTATATTACCATATAATTATACACACACATACACATCACTGAAGTTTGCCTGTGAGGCACTCTGATCTATTCTTCTATTGTTTTAGATACTGTATGAAACTCACTAAATTGTTTTTATGGTTCACTAAAGGATTGTAACTGGCATTTTGAAAAATACTGTATTAGGGACTGGATGAAAAAGAATCTGCCTAATTGGTAATATGTGAGTGTTACTGCATTGGAGGAAGGTGTGATTATAATGGGAATAGTTAGCTCATCAAGTGGAAAGGGTCATGCCAACCCTCCACATCAGTTCAACTTACAGGTGTAAGATGCCACAGACTGCCTTTTCCTGAATTTGCCAGTCTCATGGAGTATTATTCGTTCTAGTCAAATACCTTTTTAAACGGGCTTTGTGAAATATAAAATATTATTTAAAACCTAAACTAATACCAATAACAGTATATTTTAATTCAGTATAAAATCATATATTACTAGAACATAGCCAATTAAAGTCTGTATTGTTGCATTCAGAGTTCCTCAAATTAATTTAGTAGGCTTTAAAACAAATCCCAAATACTTGAGCTAACCCATATGCATAAATAGCATGATATATGCTTCCAAATATGAGATTGTGCGAACTCCATATCATCTGGGCACACCTTAGAACTGTTGACATCTTTCTCCGATTGCATTGAAGGGTATGTGGGTGGGTGAGAGCTGACACCTGCTTAATAATCCACAGGCCATCTCCTACTAACATGAAAATAAGTGGTGAAATTGCCATTTTGGGGGGAATTTAATTATCAGTGAAATCAGTTTGCTTGTGAAATGACTGGAATAAAAAATACATAATTTAAGATGCCAAACAACATGCACTAAAATAAACAAAAATACCATATCTGCAGGAAAACAAGGGCAGCTTGGTGGATTCTCTTTAGCAACTGCTGAATGAATGGTCTATTGATGTACACATCAGATGCAGCTTTTATTGAGTTTCATTCCCAACATAATTGTGGTTTGCAAAGCAGAGAGTGTCTTTTATTTAACCAATTTGGTCAAGATGAATAGACAGGGAGAAAGTCCAGAACCCGAAAGGCCATTTCAAAATGGCAGTTCCTAAAGAGAAAATCAGGAGTGGTATTAGCCCCTTGCAGTGTTCCCTTTACCAAACAAGGGTTACTCTGGCAGCATTCACAGAGTCCCTCTCCCACCCCACACCTCTTCTAAGAAACACTGCTCCAGAGAGCCTGCACCCCTGAAGAGCCAGCCTGAGGGTCAGATGACTGTGAAAGGGTCAAAGCAGCCCTCACAAGCCCACTTGACTCTGCCTCCTTAGCCAGATTTCCTTTCTCAGTGGCCAGTCTAGTTCTAGAGTCCTCACCTCTCGGGTAGAGCTGTTTCACAGAGTGGGAAGAAGAGAACATAAGAAGGGCCAACTGTAGCCAAAAGAGGAAAAGTCGGGAATGAGGAGTGAAAGAGCATCATCATTTGCCAGATCCAGTGGGAAAGGATGAGAATTTTCAGAGGCTGAGGCAATGAGCCCTAGGTCCAGGAGGTCAGTATGAGATCTGGAGATCTGGGTATGGGAAAAAGGTGACGGGGTGCGAGGCACAGCTTGTGAATAGGGCCAGGGCTCTGTATGTTCACACCAGAGAGATTTGGTTTAGAGCCATTTCAGACTCAGAGCTTTTCTTCACACTGCAACAATGTAGTCCTAGTAGCTGGTTTAGCAGCCTGGGCTGAGGATGGTCGGGAGTAGCAGCGAGGAATTGACCCTAAAGCCTCTGTAAACTAGGTCAATGGGTACTTTCAATTGTCAGCCATCATTTTATCATTCTATGGTGATCTTTCTCACACTTCAATGTGCACACAAATCACTTGGACATCTTGTTCAAATGCAGATTTGGATTTGGCAGTTCTGAGGTGAGGCCTCAGCACATGCTTTCCTATCGAGCTCCCAGGAGATGCTGATGCTGTTGGTCCAAGGACCGCACCTTGTGTAATAAGGTCCTATGAATGTTCGTGAATTTCTATGAGGTGCCTGGCATTGCCCAATGCTTAAATGCTTTACTTTAAAAACTAGAACCTGAGTAATATCTTAACTATATCTATAAATATATTCATTGTCCCACAAGTACACACACCATATCCTCTTTAATCCACCATCATTTTAAAAGAGACAGAATTCAAAATTGTACTTGGATATCTTAATCTCCTGTAGAGGGATTTGGTTACTAAATGCCAAGGCCCCGAATTATAAGGATAGAGACCAGGGTAGGGGACAGTGATAGATGGAAGGGAAGGAGAGGAAATTATTTAAATTTATATAGAGTCTACCCTTGGCCAGATACTGTGCTAGGCAGTGAACAGAGTGGCTGAGGCCTGCTGAAATCTTACATGTGCCAAGTACCAGACTAAGTACTTTTCACAGTATTTCACTTAATCTCCACACTAAACCTATATGTTTATACTTATAAAAATCCCCATTTTACATAAGGAAATCTAAATCTTTGACCTGTTAAATAGTAGCCTACAGAGTTCAAGCAGTGATATCAGCTCCAAATGGGGAAAATGCGATCCCACCCAGGGAATAAGAATCTAGGGAAGTATTAATTGCTAGTCCTGTCTTTTCAAAACTGAGCAAACTTGGTCAGGATAATACAATTAGTATATGATGAAACATGCTTTCCAATCTGCCCTGACCAAATAGTGCCATTCCTTGGTACAAATAGGAAGTGCCTTGGGAGCATTAGAAATAATAAGCCCTCTACCTGAGCTCCCGCTTGACCACTGAAGTCCCATTCCCCACAGACAGAGCCTATGCACTGGCGTTTTCTATAAGTTGCCAGGTGATCTTAGTGGGCAGCCACAGACCAGAGCCACTGCTTCATTAACATGCCGCATATGAGGTTCTAGAGAATGCTAGATTATAGACTTTAAAATTTTGATTTTATTCTGAGCCTTCCCCTAGAGCATACTGTACAGTGGAAAGATAAGGCAGGTAAGCCCCTCCATCAATAAGGAATTGATGAACACATACCTGTATCATGTAGCACTGTTGCACTTCAATGACGTGGCTCAAGTAAACTGGCTATGTTTTTAAGCGGATTTGCCAAAATGGGGGAAGATTGCTTGCTTAAAAGAGATGGCCACTGAATTAAACTCAGAAAGAAAAAAGAATACAATGTGAAACCAAACGCAGTTTTAAGAGTCAGGCCTTGTCAAGTTCAATGGTACTATATTTCTCATCACATCTTTTCCAGGAGTGAGCAGACTTTGCTAATACTAAAATTGTTGAAAGAAAATTGTTCTCTCTTCTAGCAGTACAATTAAGATATCAGGTTGGGTACTACCCAATATTCAGGATTGGCTTGTTTGGACTCCCACCGTCACGGCACAGCATTTCCCAGGAAGACTTTGACTTCTGTTAGTACCAGATGCAAACAAGTATGAAGGTCTGCATGTGCGTGCACATGCAGGTAGGAAGGGGTGGATTGTATAAAACAGCCTGTCAGCCACAGCGATGTTAAAGGCCAAAGAGGTTGATGAGACCCAATTCTGGATTCACTGATGATTCCACAGAGACAACCAGTTGACCTTCCAGTGGATATTCCTCCCATTTTCTCTGTGGTGCAATAGCCACAGAATGAGTAGATTGGAAATTTTTTTTAATTATCAAGAAATTAGTACAATGATCCTTTTTGTTTTGTAAAATAATTGTCCTATAAAGGAGAGCAAAGTAGCTATAGGTATTTGTTTCTCATAAATGCTTATTATTAAGTTAAGTGAGCTATTGATATAAGACTATAGATAAGGTGTGATGTCTATCAGACATATCTATTCTTGGTCCCTCAGTCATCTATTTTAACCCTGAAATAGCATGACTGGCTACTTCTGTTTGGGCACCCACATGTTTTTTGCTCACAGAGCACAAATGGATGTGACCTCTATTCCCCTTTACTCTCAAGGAAGCTCCTCTCAGATCACAGCATCTCAAAGTAGAGGTGCATCCCTATAGGAATGTGACTATTACTAAGGTATTACTGCACAATTTCTGCCTGACTTCATATTCCTAGGCTTCACTTATTTAATTTTATTTTGCATGTTATCTCAACTATCTGGTCATTGCTCATGTCAGTGGAAAACTGAGAAAAAAGTCTCTATAAAGGTTGGTATCTCTTGCTTCCAGAAATACTAGTTCTCTAATACAACCAGGCAAGAAGGGAAATGCTGATTTTTTTATTACACCTTATACCTGAATGTGACAATTTGGTCAACAAATTCTGTGCATTGAACATAATATTTAGATTTTTTTCTTCCTTTTCAACTTTTAGGTTCGGGGTACATGTGCAAGTTTGTTACATGGGTAAATTGTATGTCACTGGGGTTTGTTGTACAAATGATTTTGTCACCACATAGTGAGTATAGGTAGTTTTCCAACCCTCATCCTCCTCCCATTCTCCACCCTCAAGTAGGCTCCAGTGTTTATTGTTACCCTCTTTGGGTCCATGTGTACTCAACATTTAGCTTTCACTTGTAAGTGAAAACATGTGGTATTTTGTTTTCTGTTCACGCGTTAATTCATTTAGGATAATGGCCTCCAGCTGCATCCATGTTGCTGTAAAGCACATGGTTTTTTTTTTTTTTTAAGGCTGTGTAGTATTCCATGGTATATACGTAACACATTTTTAAAATTCATTCCACCGTTTGTGGGTAGCTAGGTTGATTCCATGTCTTTGCTATTGTGAATGGTACTGTGATAAACATACAAGTGCATGCGTAGTTTTGGTAGAATGATTTATATCCTTGGGGTATATACCCAGTAATGGGATTGCTGGGTCAAATGGTAGTTCTGTTTTAAGTTCCAAATCTACAAGGAATTTAAGCAAATCAACAAGCAGAAAACAACCCCATTTAAAAATGGGCAAAGGGCATAAACAGACATTTCTCAAAAGAAGACATACACTTGGTCAATAAGCACATGAAAGAATGCTCTATATCACTAACCATTAGAGAAATGCAATTCAAAACCACAGTGAGGTACCATCTCACACCAGTCAGAATGACTATTATTAAAAATTAAAAAAGAAAAGGATGTTGGCAAGGTTACAGACAAAAAGGAACGCTTATACACTGCTGGTGGGAATGTAAATTAGTTCGGCCACTGTGGAAAACAATTTGGAGTTTTTATTTTTTTAAGCAATTGCTTCACTTTCTTACCTCTTAGTGCTCACATCTTCTGGGCTTTAATTTTCTTATCTGAAAAATTAGATAATTTATTCAACAACTATTTGTTAATCAACTACCCTATAATAGGTGCTGTTTTGAAGGCTGGAGACATAAGAACGAATAAGAGAAATTCCTTGCCCTCATGGAGCTTATATTCTAGCGAGTCAAACAGACAATGAATAAACAGAGTATAGTAACTATAACATAATGAATGTAATATAAATCAGACTGTGATAGTATTAAGAAAAGAAATATAGATGCTCTTCCACTTACAATGGAGTTACAGCTTGATAAATCCATTGTAAATTGAAAATACAAGTCAAAAATGCTTTTATTACACCTAACCTACTGAACATTATACCTTAGCTTAGCCTACCTTAGGTGTGCTCAGAACACTTATGTTAGCCAACAGCTGGGCTAAATTATCCAGCAATGCAGTACATTATTGGTTGTTTACCCTGGGATCATGATGGTGGGGCTGACTGGGAGCTGTGCCTCCCATGCTACTTACTGTCCAGCATCAAGAGAGAGTATCAAACTTCATATCACTGGTCCAGGAAAAGGTCAAAATTCCAAAATCCCAAATTTGAAGTATGGTTTCTACTGAAAGCTATCGCTTTTGCACCATCATAAAGTTGAAAAATCCTAAGTCAACCCATCACAAATTGGGAGCCATTTGTATAAGGAGAACAGGGAATGATGGTGAGGGGCTTTGCTATTTTAGGTGGAAGGGTCAGGAGTGGCCTCTCTGAGGAGGAGACACTCGAGCCGAGTTCTGAAGAAGTGAAGGACTAAGGATGTAGATACCTGGGGGAAGCATAGTCAAGGCAGAAGAAAAGGCAGGTGCAGACACCTTGAGAAGGAGCGCAGGACAGCGGGGAGGCCAGTGTAGCTGGAGCAGGCAGCTATGAGAGAGTGCAGAAAAGGGAATCATTGGAGAAGGGGCAGGGGCCAGACCAGGTGGGGCCTCCTGAGCTACAGTAAAGAGCTTGGATTTTATTCCCTGGGTAATGAGAAGCTACTCGAGGATTTTCAGTAGGAGAATGCTATGATTTGATTTATAGTTTGAAATGGTTACTTTTGAAATGGTTTCTCTTGCTGCTCTGTACAGACTGCAGAGGGTCAGAGCAGAAATTAAGGGAACGGTTAGGAGGCACAGCAGGAAATCACAAGAGACAAAGGGGATACTGTGCAGGTGGTGAGATGTGATGGGATATATTTTGAAGACAGGGCAGATTCAGGACTCACTGAGGGGTGAAATATGGGGTATGACTTGGAGAAAAGTTAAGAATATAGAATGAATGGCTCTATCCAACGTTCAGTTTTGGACAGGTTAGTCTTGAGCTGTCCAGTGCACATTGTGGTGGAAAAGCTTCATGGGCTACTGCACAGAGAAGTTTGGAGTTCAGAGGCACTGTCAGGGCTGGTGACACATGTCTGTGAGCCATCAGCATGTAGATAGTATTTAAAGTCAAGGAACTAGAAAGGACACCTCAGGAGTGAGGGGAAACAAGAGAGCTGAGGACTGAGCCCTGAATCACCCTGATGCTTAGAAGTTTGAATTATGAAGGGTGTCTAGTAAAGAAGACTGACTCATTAGCTCATTGGCCATTAAACCAGGAGGAAATTCAGAAGTATGCTAGAGCCATTTTCAAATTTCTGTGGTACAGCAAAATAACTCTTTCAAAAATTATTTCTAAATCTAATCTTCTAAAGAAGGCAACAAAGAAAACATATGAAAACCTTGCTGTTTTAGGAGGAGGAGTTGGGGGTACTGGAATTCTACCCTTTGGCAGACAACCTGGGCTTTGTGAAGGTCAGTTGTCACATCCACTGAGAGAGTTTGAAGTTTCTGACTAAAGCTTCACTGTTCATACATTTCTCTCTCCTGGGTTATAGATGGATGCTGGGTATTGAGAAATTACATCTTGGTAAACCCACCTTGGAGACAGAAGAGAGAAGATAGGGTTGGCAGTAGCTATGGACTGAATGTTGTTGCTCCCCAGAATTCATATGATGAACCCCTAATCCCCAATGTGATGGCATTGGAGGTGGGACCTTGGGAGGTGATTAGGTCACTAGAGTAGAGCCCTCATAATGGGATTAGCGCCTTTACAAGAAGAGATAGGAGAGAGCCTGATTCCCCTCCCTCCCTCCCTCTCTCTCTCCCTCCTTCCCTCCCTCTCTCCCTCCTTCCCTCCACCTCTGAGGACATAACCAGGAAGCAGATCCTCACCAGGAATAAATCATCTGGCACCTTGATATTAGACGTCTAGCTGCCAGACATATGAGAAATACATTTCCATTGTTTAAGCTATCCAGTCTATGGTATCTTGTAATAGTAGCTTGAACGAAGAGAGCAGGAAATAGAGAAATCATTCCTAGTCTAGCCAGAGGACTAGCAGCAGCAGCAAACATCAGGAGAATGTGTTGTGTGAGGGGTGAGGGTGGCAATGCCTGCCACCCTCTTCTGAGCTTTGCTTCTGAACAATTTTTACCTGATGGAGTCAGGCCAAAGTGCTGCTGTGGTGAGTAAACACATTTTTCCCCCCAAAAGTTGGACGTCTTTTCTTTCATACTTCACCATTCTCATACATTCCAGGCACCAAACCTACTGAAATGAGGGAGCTATCAGACAAGCAGCAGGCAAATAATAGACTTAACAATGAACTAGAATAAAACATCCTAGCATCCTGTGCCAAAAACACATGCTTTGTTATTCTTTCAGATCTTAGACCTTCATCTTAGGAAGCACAGGGACTCTTCTTTCTAAGAGCACATTAACCTTACTCACAGACCCAGAGCATAGGGAGTGGGAACGTGTAGTTAATTACTTTTCAGACTCACCTCTGCATATGTTCAGAAAAGCTGGGAAATTGATTTTGGTTCCTACCAAGCAATATGTCTTCCTTCCTTTAAAGCTATTATTTCTCAGTGAAAGTGCAATTTAAACAGCTGCATTCTGAAGGCCTTAAGCTATAGTTCTTTTTCTTTCTCTTAATTTTCTTCCCATTTAAATGGGTATCTTCTTTGAGACATTCATGCATTTAAAAAAACTTCATTCACTTAGCAGATCTTTACTGAACATTTACTGGGAATCAGGTACTGAGCTGGGTACCGGGCACAGCAGGAAACAAAGCAATCATTCCTTGAGTCATGGAACACGCATTGTGCAGAGGAGGATATGTAAGGGGGGAAAGGCAAATAAAAATGTAGAGAGTTTCCAGTTGTGACTGCAATACATAAAGTAACAGAGGTAATGTGACAGAGTGTCTGCAAAAATCATTTTAAATAGAATGATCAGGAACATATCCTCTGAAATAGTGACATTGGAACTAATGAACAAGATAGAGGCAGCCATAGAAGTGACCTGGAGAAGAGTCGAGGCAGAAGCAACTGTGTAAAGGCTCAGAGAGCAATGTAGTCTGGAATATCCAAGGCACAGAGAGAAAGTCATTATGGTTGAAGCCTGTGCACACACACTCACGTGCATGCAGAGAGAGAGAGGACAAAGAGTAGACTATGTAAGACCATGTGCAATACAGAAAGCAGCTCTGATTTTAAGGGATATGAAAAGTTGAATGCTTTTGAACAAAATGGAGACTCGATCTAGTTTAGATTTCTTCATTAAACTTTTGAGATAGTTGTAGATACCCATGTAGTTGTAAGAAATAGAACAGACTAAATGAACCCTTTACCCAGTTTCCCCAATATCTCTTATGATACCTCTATCATAAAACTGTGATAGAACAATATCACCACGATACTGACATTAATGCAACCAATCTCAGATTCCCTCAGTTTTATTTGTACTTGTGTTTAGTTCTATGTAACTTTTTTTTACAAACTTTATTTTTAAGCAGTTTTTGATGCACAGAAACATTGAGCAGAAAGTAAAGAGAGTCCCCAAATCCCCCCTTCTCCACCGAGGCCCAGACACCCCCACTGTCAGCATCCTGCACTACAGTGATACACTTGTTTCCAGTGATGCACCTACATTGATACATCTTTGTGGCCTAAATCCATAGTTTGCATTAGTGTTCATCACTGGTGTTGTACATTCTATAGGCATTGAGAAATGTATAATTACATGTATCCATTATTATAGTATCATACAGAATAGTTTCACTGCCCTAAAAATCCTCTGTGCCCTGTTTATTCATCCCTTCCTTCCGCCAACCTTTAGCAGTCATTGAATTTTTATTTATTTATTTACATATCTATCATCTTCATAATTATACTTTAAGTTCTAAGGTACATGTGCACAATGTGCAGGTTACATACGTATACATGTGCCATGTTGGTTTGCTGCACCCATCAACTCATCATTTACACTAGGTATTTCTCCCAGTTCTATCCCTCCCCACTCCCCCCACCCCCGATAGGCCCTAGTATGTGATGTTCCCCACCCTGTGTCTGTGTGTTCTTATTAACTCCCACCTATGAGTGAGAACATGCATTGTTTGGTTTTCAGTCCTTGTGATAGTTTGCTGAGAATGATGGTTTCCAGTTTTATCCATGTCCCTGCAAAGGAAATGAACTCCTTTTTTATGGCTGCATAGTATTCCATGGTGTGTATGTGCCATGTTTTCTTAATCCATTCTATCACTGATGGACATTTGGGTTGGTTCCAAGTCTTTGCTATTGTGAATAATGCCGCAATAAACATATGTGTGCATGTGTCTTTACAGTAGCATGATTTATAATCCTTTAGGTATATACTCAGAAATGGGATCACTGAGTCAAATGTATTTCTAGTTCTAGATCCTTGAGAAATTGTCACACACTGTCTTCCACAATGGTTAAACTAATTTACACTCCCACCAACAGTGTAAAAGTGTTCCTATTTCTCCACATCCTCTCTAGCATCTGTTGTTTCCTAATTTTTAAATGATCGCCATTCTAACTGGCGTGAGATGGTATCTCATTGTGGTTTTGATCTGTATTTCTCTGATGACCAGTAAAGATGAGCATTTTCTCATGTGTCTTTTGGCTGCATTCTTTACTCTCCATAGTTTTGCCTTTTCTAGAATGTCATACGCTTAATACAATATTTAACTTTTTCAGATTAGCTTCTTGTACTTAGTAATATCCATTTAAGTTTCCTCCATGTTTTGTCACTTCATAGCTCATTTCCTTTAGTGCTAAATAACGCTCCATTGTCTGTACCACAGTGTGTTTATTCATTCATCTATTGCAGGACATCTTGGTTGCTTCTGGTTTTTGAGAGGTACAAATAAAGCTGCTATAAACATCCATGTGCAGTTTCATGTGGATGTAAGTTTTCAACTTTTGGGTAAATACCAAAAAACAAGATTCCAGAATGTTATGGTAAGAGTCTGTCTAGTTTTTTAAGAAACTGCCAAATTGTTTTCCAATGAGGATGTACCATTTTACATTCCCACTAGCAATCAATGAAAGTTCTAGTTGCTCCCCATGTTCACAGGCATTTAGTGTTGTCATTGTTTTGGATGTTGGGCCATTCGTATAGGCTTATGTAGTGGTATCTCATTGTTGTTCTAATTTACATTCCCTAATGACGAATGATGTTGAGCATCTTTTCATGTATTTGTTTGCCATCCATATATATTCCTAAATGAAGTGTCCATTTGGGTCTTTTGCCCATTTTTAAATTGGGTAGTTCATTTTCCTATTGGTTTCCATTTTGTTAGTTGTTTCTCATTTGCTTCCTCTGGCTTTTCTTGCTGGTGAGTTTTAAGAGCTCTTTGTATATTTTGGATAACTGTCCTTTTACAATATGTCCTTTTCAAATACTTTATCCCAGTCTGTGATTTGAGTTCTATGTACTTTTATCACATATACATGTTTGTGTCTTCATTAATACAGTCAAGATACAGGAAGTTCTATCACTGTAATGATCCCCCACGGGTTGCTCTTTTAGAATCACACCTCCCTCCCTCCCTTCCTCTGTCCCTCCCTCCCTTCCTCTCTCCCTCCCTCCCCCTTCCCCATTCCTCTCTCCTGAAAACCACTAGTCTGTTTTCCATTTCAAGAATTTTTCATTTCAAGAATGTTTTATAATTGGAATCAATGGTATGTAGTCTTGGGTATTGGCTTATTTCACTCAGTATAATTCTCTGTGGATTTATCCAGATTGTTGTATATTTCCATAATTCCTTTTTAATTGCTGAGTAGTATGTTACAGTATAGATATGCCACAGTGTGTTTAACCATTTTTTTTCATTGAAGGACATCTGAGTTGCTTCTAGTCTTTGGCTATTGCAAATAAAGTTACTGTGAATATTCATGTACTTTTTTTGTGTGTAAACCTAAGTTTTCACTTCTCTGAGTGCAGTTGCTGGGTCTTATAGGAATTACATGTTTAGATTTAAAAGAAACTGTCAAACTATTTTGTAGAGTATATGTACTATTTTACATTCCCACCAGCAATGTATGAGTGATCCATCATCTCCAAATTCTTCCTGGCTTTTGGTGTTGCCACTATGAAAAATTCATTTTGTTTATAGGTTGTAATGACATGTCATTGCAGTTTTGCCTTGCATTTCCCTAATCACTAACCATGTTAAACATGTTCTCCTGTGTGTATTGGCCATCTGTATATCCTATTCAACTAAATGTTTGTTCATGTATTTACTCATTTTCTGGTTTATTTATTTATTTATTTGAGATAGAATCTTACTCTGTCACCCAGGCTGGAGTGCAGTAGTACAATCTTGGCTCATTGTAAGCTCCACCTCCCAGGTTCACGCCATTCTCCTGCCTCAGACTCCTGAGTAGCTGGGACTACAGGCATCTGCCACCAAGCCCGGCTAATTTTTTGTTTCTTTTTTTTTTTTTAAGTAGAGACGGGGTTTCACCGTGTTAGTCAGGATGGTCTCGATCTCCTGACTTCGTGATCCGCCCTCCTCGGCCTCCCAAAGTCCTGGGATTCCAGGGATTTTTAAAAAAAATAATTATTGAGTATTGAGATTCCTTTACATATTTCAGATACAAATTACTTGTCAGATGTATGGTTTATAAATGTTTTCTCCCACTCTGAGTTTTTTGTAGAACAAGAGTTTTTCATTTTCATGAGGTCAAATTTATCATTTTTTCTTTTTATATATCATGTTTTTGGTAGTAAATCTTTAAAAAAGGTTATCTACTTTGCCAATCTCTGCCTCATAATTAGTGTATTTAGACTATTTAAATTTAAGGTAATTATTTATATGGTAGCGCTCACATCTGCCATTTTGCTAGCTGCTTTTCATTTGCCTCTGATTTTTCTTCCCATGCTTCTCTCTTCTTGTCTTCCTGTGTGTTACTTGAACAATTTTGAGAATCGCATCTTACTTTTTAATAGCATTTTTAATAGTATCTCTTTGTGTAGTTATATTAGTGGTTGTTCAATAGTTTACAGTTTTAAAGGGTCACAAACTAGTGGTGTAAAATGGGTGTGAAGTTGGAAATACTAGAGAAAGAGAGATCAGTTGAAAGGCTACTGAAGTTATTATAACAGTTTGAGATGATTGCTGTAAGTGTTACCATTGGCACAAGTCTCCAGAGAAGCATATCAGTCATTCTCAAACAGGGATATAGCAGTCTACACTCAGGAGAGCCTAAATTCTGGGGTCCGGTAGTCACAATACTGCTAGAATTATCTCAGATACAGCATGAAGACACTTATCCTATTTAAAGGTTGAGTGCTTCCATCTTGAAAAAGATCTTCCCTGATCCCTGATCATCTTTTAGCTATCATCATCTCTCCATCCTGTCTCAATCAAACTTTGTGAAAGATCTATTTGTAATTTCTGTCTCTACTTTTACCTTTTATTTACAATACCTGCCACTAATTCACCATAAACTTGATTCTACCTTTCGGGCCCCTTGCAACTGATCTCCATGTGGTCATCGATAAGCTCTATGTTGCTAGATCCACTAGGCACTTTTTTTTTGGAGATGGGGTGTCACTCTGTTGCCCAGACTGGAGTGCAGTGATACAATCACCCAATAGGCACTTTTTATCCTCATCTTATGAAATGTTTCTGCATCATTTAATAATGTTAGCCACTTCCCTCTTTCTGAAAGCCCCTCTTTCCTTAGCTTTTATAACACTATCCTCTTCTGGTTTTCCTTTTCCTGGAAGTTTCCTCTGTGCTTTGCTTTGACATTGTCAAAATCCTAATTACAGACTTTAGCTATCCTCTCCTAATCTTTTCACATACTCCCTTGGTGACCTCACCCATTCCCAAGTTACCATCTATATCTAGAAGACTCTCAAATCTAGGCATTCACCCAAATTTCTCACCTAAACTATCTGTCTATAGGATCAGTCTACTTAGAATTTCACAGGCACCTCACACGTATCAATATTTCCAAAATTCTTTCATCATTTTCTTCCCCAAACTCATTTCTATTTTAGTTTCCTCTCTTGGTGTTTAGCACTTCTACTTACCCAGTTAACTAAGCCATGAATCTAAGAATTATCCTAAATGCTTCATTCTCCCTCACTACTCTCTTCCTTCCCACACCATATGTATTTTTCAGGGTTCTCAAGAAGGACAGAACTAGTAAGATACATGTATATATGAAAGGGAGTTTATTAAGGAGAATTGACTCACGTGACCACAAGGCGATATCCCAAAATAGGCTGCCTGCAAGCTGAGGAGCAAGGAAACCAGTAGTGGCTCAGTCTGAGTTCCAAAGCCTCAAAAGTAGGGAAGCCAACAGTGCAGCCTTTAGTCTGTGGCTGAAGGCCTCAGAGTCCCTGGCAAACCACTTGTATAAGTCCAAGAGTTCAAAAGCAGAAGAACCTGGAGTCTGATGTTCAAGGGCAGGAAGCATCCACCATGGGAGAAAGATGAAAACTGGAAGACTCAGCAAGCCAGCTTATTTCACCTTCTTCAGCCTGCTTTTTCTAGCCACACTGGCAGCCTTTTGATGATACCCACCCACATTGAGGATGGGTCTTCCTCTCCCAGTCCACTGACTCAAATGCTAATTTCCTCTGGCAACACCCTCACAGACACAAACAGAAACAATACTTTGCATCCTTCAATCCAATCAAGTTGATACTTAATATTAACCATCACAAGTCCACCCCTTGTCAACTTGAACCCATACATATCTCCTGAAATTATACTTAATCTCCAAATAAAGATGATAATAATAAGACCATAATTACACCTAACATAATACAGCTATCCTTTGTACAACTGGAAGTGCACGAATGCTTAACCTAAGTGCTATCATTAATGCATAAAGTTAATGATACTTAAATGCCAATATGAAGTCAATCAATCTTATGTCACATTATAAAGGAAAAACAAAGGAAATAAATGAAGATATTTTCTTAGTACAAGTGTATACATGCACAAACATATGCTGAACAAAGTAAGGGAGAAATACTGACAATTACTGTCCTCGTTTCTGCAACTGGTCACATGGTTGTCTCTGGTACTGATAATTACCTTCTTCTACTACACATTTTGTATTCCCTTTGCCTTTAGCAGGTACTTCAACTGGTCATGGAGTTTTACCTTATGCATTACTCAAAACTTTCATTCCTGAAGGGTCTAGGCCATTTGTAGTCCTGCCTTCATTGTGTTGTTGTAGTTTCCCATTGACCTTAATCAAGGGCCTGGTAATACTAAGAGATGCCCTAAGGAATCTCCTGTATTCCACACATACTGATCCTTACATCCGTTGTGGACCAGTAGACTGATTTCAGACTGATAGCCTGGGTCAATTACCCCAGCCAACACTGTAACTACCTTCTTAGCCAGTTGACTTAGAGGTAGGAGGAGCCCAAAGTGGCCAGGTGGCAATCTAAACTTCCAGTTTAATGGAATCATTGTTGTGTCTCCTGGTGGCAGCATTCTTCCCTCTGGAACAAAGACCTATAGGCCAGCAGAATATAATGTCAGGAGAACAGGAAGATGTGGGAAAGTTTGGAATTTCCTTGGAGACTTGAATGGTTTTTACTAAAATGATGGTAGTGATATGGACAACGAAGGTCAGGCTGAGGTAGTCTCAGATGGAGATTAGGAACTTATTAGGAACTAGAGAAAAGTCATTCTTGCTATGCTTTAACAAAGAGACTGATGGTATTTTGACCCTGCCCTAGAAATCTGTGGAACTTTGAACTCAAGAGAGATGATTTAGGGTATCTGACAGAAAAAAACTCTAAGCAGCAAAGCAGTCAAGAGACTGTGGCTAAAAGGGGCCCAACAGGGCCAATGTACAGCTCAGGCCATTGCTTCAGAGAGTGTAAGCCCCAAGCCTTGGCAGCTTCCACAGTGTTGGGCCTGCAGACATGCAGAAAATGAGAGTTGAGGTTTGGGAACCTCTGCCTAGATTTCAGAGGATATATGGAAACTCCTGGATGTCCAGGCAGAAGTCTCTGCTACAGGGGCGGAGCCATCATGAAGAACCTATACTAGGGCAATGCAGAAGGGAAATGTGGGGTTGGAGTCCCCAAGCAGAGTTACCACTGGGGCACTACCTAGTAGATCTGTGAGAAGAGGGTCACCACCCTCCAGACCCCAGAATGGTAGATCCACCAACAGCATGCACTGTGCACCTGGAAAAGCCTCAGGCACTCAATGCCAGTCTGTGAAAACAGCCTCAGGGCTATACTGTGCAGACCTACAGGAGCAGAGCTGTCCAAGGCCTTGGGAACCCAACCCTTGCATCAGTGCACCCTAGATGTGAGATGTGGAGTCAAAGAAGATTATTTTGGAGCTTTAAGATTTAATGATTGCCTTGTTGGCTTCTGGACTTGCATGGGGCTTGTGACTCCTTTGTTTTGTCTAATTTCTTCCATTTTGAATGGGAACATTTACTCAATGCCTGTACCCCCATTGTATCTTGGAGGTAATTAACTCATTTTTTATTTTACAGTCTCATAGGCAGAAGGGACTTGCCTTGTCTCAGATGAGACTTTGTATTTGGACTTTTGAGTTAATGCTGAAATGAGTTAAGACTTTGGGGGACTGTTGGGAAGGCATGATAGGCTATGAAATGTGAAAAGGTGAGGCTAGGGCAGAATAATATGATTTGGCTCTGTGTCTCCACCCAAATCTCATCTTAAATTGTAATCCTCACATATCAATGGAGGGACCTGGTGGGAGGTAATTGGATCATGGGGCAGTTTCCCCCTTGCCATTCTTGATACTGAGTGAGTTCTCAAGAGATCTGGTGGTTTAAAAGCAGCACTTCCTCCTTCACTCTCTCTCCTGCCGCCATGTAAGATGTGCCTTGCTTCCTCTTCACATTTCGCCATGGTTGTAAGTTTCCTGAGGCCTCCTCAGTCATGCATAACTGTGAGCAAAGTAAATCTCTTTTGCTTATGAATTACCCAGTCTCAGTTAGTTTCTTTACATCAGTGTGAAAACAGACTAATACACCGTACAAGTCTAATTTGACCTCTGTCTAGTCTTTGCCTTAGCATCTCTTGTTGAATCAGTTCATTTCTCTTCATCCTCATCACCATTATTTAAGTTCAGGCCACAGTTATTTCTCTCCCATATCACTTCCACAGCCTCCTAACTGATTTCCTTTCTGTCACACTCCCTCTAATCAAGTCTCCATCTTTTATCCATGATAATATTTCTAAAACCAAACTATATCATGGAACATTTAAGGTGACCAACAACCCTGGTTTTTCTGGGACAGAGGGATTTCCTGAAACACAAAACTTTCAGTGCTAGAACTCTGAAAGTTCCACAAAAATAAGGACAGTTTGTCCTTCTAGCTTTATTAACCATTCCAGAGCTTCCCTCTGTCCTCAGGATACTGGGAACAGTTACTGATATGGATTTGAAGACTCAACTGCTCCTTTTGTGAATCAAGTCCATCCCTTATTCTTTGTGTGAACCTTAGTTAAGTATTTCTCATCCTCTGAGTCAAAGACCCTTTTTATATTAGATATTTGCACACGCTATTCTTTTTGGGCAAAATGTTATTTCTCATTCCTTCACTTGGTGAACTCTCTCATCTTTAATTTTGTCACTTTTGTCTAGAAACCTACAATTACTAAGATTGGATGCTGTGTTGCTCCAATGTTTGCTCATATAGCCCACAATTCCCCCCATTACAGAACTAACCACATGCATTTGTAGCTGCTTGTTTACTTCTCTGTTCCTCCCATCGCACTGTAAACTCCTTCAGAGCAGGAACCATGTCTTACTATTTTCTGGTACCCAACCCCTCATAGAGTATCTGGGACTTAGTAGGTCCTCAAAAAATATCTATTGACTGAAAACATAAGTTAATTTTATGAGAATATTTGAGGTCTTAAAAGGGCAAGTTGCCTTCCAAAACATAGTCTATTTTTTCCCATAAATGTTACCAAAGTGTTTTAATACTATATGACAAATTAAACTTTAATAATTTAAAACCATATTTTTATATACATTTGCTTTTAATAGATTCCACTGGAATTGGGTTATAAACTAAAAAAACCCATTAATTGGTATGCTTTTATATATAAGAATACTCTGTGTCCCACTGTGGGATTTTTTAAAAATGTTGTTTCTGATCACTTACAAATAGAAGAGAGAGAACATTGCTGCAGAAATTCTTCCAGTGCATCAAATCATTACTTCAACTCAGAGGGCACTATGGATTAATCGCTTCCGCATCCAAAATGAGCTCTGGTTTTGATTTCCCTGAGGTTTCAAAGGTAACAAACCAAAACCTCCTATTTTTATGTTCCAAGGAAATATAACTGAACCCACAGTACTCACATAACTCCAGAAAGTGGCCCAAACAGCTGCTGCTGCTGCTGAAACCTTTATGTGCGGGTTTTAACCCAGAGGAAACATTTTCGGACAAGTGCGGATGAGGGCTTTCTGCACAGGATTCAATACTCAAAGTGCTGACATGCAGGATGACAGTGTGGCATGGGAATTGGTATTCCAGGCTATGTTATTATAACAAATTATGTGTGACTGTTTCCCAAGGAAAACAAACCACAAAGCCAGCCTGCCTCTATCTTTCAGCCAAAAGTATACATGTGCTAAGACTCTTTAAAGATAGAGTAGTGGGATTTTCCCATTTTAAAGTGACCTTCTCATTTATCAATAATCTGGCTCTTGTTTTTGTTAGGTGAAGCCTCAGGGGATGATGATTTAATCTGCACAAATATGATAGGAAGGAACACTCATGGTAAAATTTAAACAATGACCTTCTTGAATTTTCCAAGGAATGATTTTCACAAGAACCACAAGATGGCATTGTCTACTATGGGACTGACACTCAGCAAGAATTGACAGCAGAGGATGGAGACAAAGTTGTTTCCCATTCCTCATTTTATTTGGAAGATTTTGTACCTCCCTTCTACATCAGCTTTATTCACTGTGTTGTGTGGTTGTGGTGAGCATTGGTTGTAAAGAAGAAGACGTGATTGGAAATAAGTTTTGACAGCCCCGAGAAGGGCACTGAGGGGCTATAATGAAATGAAGAACACAGGAAATTTGGGTGAGAAGATAGGTGTACCCACCGCCCCCCACCCTGCACCCCTGATTCAAAGACAGCTTGTATTTGCACATCAATGCAAAGGAGATTTAGACCTGATTCAGTTGTTGTGGTTCAAGCAATTCAGATATTTGTTTTATTAATTATATTCTAAGGATTTTCTTATTTCCCTTTGGTATCTTATATCTACCTATACAGCCCCATAACTAAATTTCTACCATAGTATGTGTAGGATGGAAGGTAGGCTCTCATTTCTCATCTTTGGTCCACAAGTATGGCACCATAATGTAAAGCAAAAGGAATAAATTCACAGCAAGTGCCTACACTGAACCATGTACTTTACAAAAAGTTGCTTAATTTAATTCTCACAACTCCATGTGGAACCGAGGCTCAGAAAAGGTTAGAAACTAGTCCAAGCTCATCAAGTGGTTTGCTACAATTTAACCTCAAATCAGTTTAATCTTAAGGCTCAGGGGTTTTGCACTATTCCTGCACTGCATACAAATATAAAGACACTGCATAACTAAGCAAATCTGAAAGAAAAATTTAAGTTATCTCTTTATCCTCAGCTTACCTATCTGTATGGGGGGGTTCGTCACAGACTACCAGTGCCCATAGGCATTACAAGCAGGACCATGCCTGCCTCATGCTGCTGTTCTTCAATGATCTGACTGAGATATCTGGTCAATATAATGCATGAAGCAGTTGTATAATTTCATGTTTTCCCTCAATGGACCAGAAATTCAATTACATTCATCATGTTGATTTTGTAACCCTGTGTTATGAACCACTGTTTTTCAGTTTTCTCTGGGCCATAGGCATGCTCAGCGCCATACAAGAGAAAGTTTGCAGTTTGAAGACTAAGAACTTGGTGGAAAATGTATACTGTTGAGTAAAACATCTCTGGCACAAAGTGGGCAATTCTAGATGCCTCACACTATGTTAGATGCAAAGGTGTTTAATATATAGTCCCTATCCTCAAGGAGCTTATCGTCCAGTGAGGGAGACAGACACATAGATACAACTTCAGCGAAATTTGTTAAGTGTTGTGAAAAAGTTAGGCATTAGAAGATAAGGGGACATAGAGAAGGGTCTAGAGAAGGCTTCCTGGAGGATATGATTTATCAGTTTGACCTTGAAGGATGAGTTAAAGGCCAGTGCTAAAATGAACTGAGTTTTCACCTTACCTTCTACACTTCACTAGAAGTCTGCTTGGAAGGGAAATCTTCACCAAGTCTCAGGTGCTGATTTGAGGGTACATGCTGGTTATCCTTCATCCTCTCTTCCCTGAATGACTGCCATCCCTTCTCTGAGAGGCTGACCTCTAGAGACTGCATCGCCTGGACTCCATTACTCTTGGGCATCATTTAGGTTTGACCAACATGGAAACACGAACAGAAGAGCCCACTAGCAGAAGAAGGAGAGAGGTGTTGATAACTTGCACTCCTGGATTTGTTGCAGTTATGCTAGTCTCCATATTCTTCGGTGACTGTAGCTTCTGCCATAGTCTTCCTTGGCTGCAGCTCTCAAACGGGCTCCAGGAACACCATTTCTACTTATTCTTCATGCTAGTGCCTGGGTGCCTCAATATTCCTTGTTGGGTTCTTTTATCCCTACCCATACTTCTCTAAATCATTCTTTCATCTAAAAATTTCTTCATAATTCCCACACAAAGATGCCATCTGTTTTCTGTGGGGCTCTGATTGATAAAGGTGAGAGAAAGGAAAGTTTTAACTGACCCAAGCTTCATCTTTGGCAGCCTCACAAACCACAAGCGCTGAGCATATGAGGAGCATATTTGATGTCTAGTGGATTGAGTGACCTTGGGTAGAGTCATCGTGCACTTCTGAGTCCCTCTGAAGATGGATATCATAATGGCTCCCCTGTCTATGGTTAGGGAAGAATCAAAATGCAATTCAATCCAGCAAGTATTTCTTGAGTTCCTAGTGTGCATTAGCATTGCATTGAGCATAGCATTCTTGGGTTCCTAGTGTGCATTAGCATTGCATTGCAGTGAGTCCACAGAGATATAAAGCAATCTTTTTCCTTAAGACACCCATGGTCTAGCAGAGAAGATAGAGAAACAACTCAACGATTCCAGTGGAGACATGCTGAGGAGGCAAAAGGAAAGGTCCTCTAGTCAGCTTAGTGGGAGGTGATACTATTCAGTATGATTTTGCTTTGCTATGGTAACAAATCAACTCTGAAGCCTAAGGAGCTTAACACAACAAAAGTTATTTCTCTCTCGTTTGAAGCTGATGCATGTTGGGCAGCCTTCCTATAGCTATACCACTTGTAATGTTTGGACTCCAAGGTTTCATGGCAGAGAAAGAGACTTAATGCTTTAAAGCATTAAGATTTGTTATTAAGAAACACCTATTCAATCCACCATTCCCCATTGGGCTTACTCTAAGTTGAAGCAGGTAGAGAGACCAGAAAACTGGGTACCCAACTAAGCACTGCATTGGAACAACCTTGCCAGCTATACAAACTCCTCTTCCTCCCTTTGGCTCTTCTTTTTACACAGAAGACTAAAGGGGTGGGAGATTGTAGTTAAAGGACTTCAAGTGTGCAGGAAAACCCATCGAATGTATAGAATCAAATGATATCAGACTTTCTTTAAAATATGACTAGTAATGTAAGAATATAATAATGATATAATCATAAGTGATGTCTTTAACCCCTGATTAAATTGACAGAAAGGAGATTTGAGGAGTAAGAGGAACAGGGGCATAGAGACATGCTAAATTGCTCCTTGGGTATGGACAGACCAAATAAAGTTAGTTTGTCTTTAACTTTGGCAAGGAAATGCACAGTTAGTTATGAATTTTATAAATCAGAAATCAATTTATAATACACTGAGAATCAGAATTATTTTGTATCCTGACCACTACTTAAAAAAGTAAACTAACCATAAAAGTGTAATCACACAGTACAAATAAAGTCAACTGGAAATGCATGAAAAAAATAAGCAAGCACCAAAATTGGAAAACATAAAACAAGACAAGGTATGCAATATAAATTAAATTAAATTAATCTGATTTGCTTAAATTTTCTTCTTAAAACACAAAGATAATAAGTATAACATGGTTATGTTTCTCTATCAAAAGATAAATGTCTCCAAACCAAAACTGTGTCATATATGGTAGACATATAAAACAAAATGACACTAAAAAGTTATGGGAAAAAAAAGATGAGCAAGGATTCATCATGCAAATGCAATGAAAAAGGAAGCAAATGGATATTGTTGATATTTAAGAGGGTAGAATTGGAGGGAAAAGTATTGCATGAGATAAATGAGACCATTTAGAATTGTCAAAACATATAATGAAGTTACGGCAGACACTGACATTATATCATGAATCAAATACTTCACAAGACACAAAAACTGAGTAAAATACAAAGATAAACTGACAAACACAACTGTTAAGGGAGATTAAACAAAACACTACTTGTGTGCTAAATACAGATTGTCAGTACTCCAACACTTCACCTTACTAGTTAGACAGCTCCATTTCTTGGCCTTATGCTCTGCCTCAATAGATATGATCTCAGCCCTGGCTCCCCCATCTCATCTATGTGAAGAATGACCAACTTGAAGGGCTACAAGGCCCAGACACTATAAATGACGGAAGTGGGCCAAGTAAGAATGCTTGCCCCATCTAAAGCCACTATACAGCTCCGCCCAGTTTTCAACAAAGAACAGTGTAAGGTGGTATTGCAGTTCTTCAAGAGAAGTCAGAACCTCAGATTTTTATATGGTTTTTCCATTTTTCAAGGTTAGCTTAGTTATAAACAAAGTAAGACTGCTTTGTGTGGTGAATCTAGCTCATGCACCTCTAGTTCAAGACTTTTACTCCAGGCTATCTCTCTTTATTCTGGAAGTATTCAGCAAAACATAACTGTAATTAAATGCTTCTTGAATGTATGCATGCATCAATGAGTTGAAACTGCCTTTATGCATTATTAGTCTACTCAGGAAAAAAGATAATTAATTATGAGAAAACAACAGGATAAATGTGACAAAAGGTCCATATATAGCTAGGATATAACAAAAGCACAAAGAAAGGGTCCTTAAACTTGGGTTCTTCTTCCCAGATCTTTCATTTTTTTAAAAGAAAAACAGCCCTCAATATGGGAGGGAATAAAGAAGAGAGAAGGTTTATTTATACAGTGGAATGCTATATCAATGTGATGTTGAGTCAATTACAAGTATCAACATGGGCAAATATTTAAAAAACAGTGTCAGTTGAAAAAAAGTCACACAAGGATTCATAGAGAATAATACCCATTATGGCCGGGCATGGCGGCTCAGGCCTGTAATCCCAGCACTTTGGGAGGCCAAGGCAGATGGATTGCTTGAGCCTAGAAGTTCGAGACAAGCCTGGGCAGCATGGCAACACTCATCTCTACAAAAATAGATAAATTAGCCAGGTGTGGTGATACAATCCTATAGTTCCAGAAGCTCAGGAGGCTGAGGTGGGAGGATCACTTGAACCTTGGAAAGTTGAGGTTGCAGTGAGCCATGGTTGCACCACTGCACTCCAGCCTGAGCAATAGAGTGAGACCCCATCTTTAAAAAAAAAAAAAGAGAGAGAGAGAGAGAGAGAATACCAGTTATGTGAAATTTTGAAATGCACAATACAACACTATACATGTATATTTTAAGAATAAACGTGTGGAAGTAAAAAATATATGCACTAGAATGACATATGTCAACTTCAGGACAGTATTTACCACTGGGGAGGGGGGAATTTGTTGGAGTATTCTAGGGCTTCAGTTATATTTGTAACGTAGTATTTTCTTATAAGAAAAATGACCTGAAACTCATATGTAGACAAATTATATTAAATTCGGGTGGTAGGTACACTGGTGTCTGTATACCAGTGTTTTCTATACTTCTCAGTAGGTTTAAAATTTTCATAATCAAAAAAACAAATCTGATACTCTTTGAAATACTGAGAGAAGGATGTTATGAGTTAATTCTGGGAATCTGGGAATTATTCTTCCAGGGTTGAGGATACTGAAAATGTAGTAAAATGCTAAGTTTCACCATGTATCTCTTACAGGCTTGATACTTCCTATTCAGATTGCTGCGCTGAGACACATGGCAATCTCTACCTGTCTCTACCTTCCCTAACCCTTGTCTGTTTCCCTTCACCCTCAGCTCCCTCTAATCAATGGAACTGGCCACTGGTCACACTCAAGCTCAGGCAAAGTCAGTTCCCAAATCTTAACGTGGACATTACACGATATACCAGAAAAGAGAGGAAGGTTACAAAGGATGGAGAGCATCCTTTCCTTACAAAGGATGGAGAGCATCCTTTCCTTACAAAGGATGGAGAGCAAACTCAAAGAAAGGAAGGAGATAATATCATAAAATGCAAAGTCCAGGAAGAACTTTAACAATTACTTTGTGTAGTCCTAATTTTACAAAGGAGGAAATCCTTATAGAGAAGAAGGACGTTTCTCAGTTGTAATAGCTAATTTATAGTGAAGTTTGGACATAGGAGAGGTTTCAGACTCCCAATCTAGGAATCTTTTTGCTGCTGCACCCATGTGACTAATACAGTTTTCCAGTTATAACATAATCTTGAGATTACCTAGTCCATATCTCTATGCTACAAGTACAAGAACAAAGACTTCCAAGAATACATTCGTGGCAGACTTTAAGAATTGTGAAGTCAGCTTCATTCACTCTACAAGATACAGTGTTAACAAATTTAAGAATCTCATTCTTAAATATAAAGATAGCCAAGTCACTTAATCTGAAAATCAATGAGTGGAATGAATTCTGAGAACTGTTGGGTCATCTAATTTAAGACATTTATATCTGCACATCTTATACTCTCTGCTGGGTGTCTTTCTCCATCTTGTCTAGAGAAATACTGTTCACCTATTCATCTGCTACTTCCTTTGAGGAATCTCTCCTGTCCTGCCAACATTGGGTCTCCCCTTTTTTTATGCCCATGTTAGTTTTATAAGTGAATAAAAATAAAATGCTATATAAGAGCTATCATATAATTTTATCCTCTCTCCCTCGATGACAATTTTCTTGGGACTCTGCACCATACTTGGTTAATCTCTGAAAAGTAATGCATGGTCAACAAACATTTTTGAATGCATTAAGGCAATAACGATTCACTCTAAATGTACATGTATTTCCTAAACATGGATTTTGTCTTATGACTGACTCCAAAATTCTAAGCTCAAAATTCCTATCACAAAATTTCCCATAGCGTGTATCATGAAACTTTGAAGCGCTTTGGCAGGACATTCTTCAGTCATGAGTTGGGCAAAGATGGAATAGTCTACCTCTGAAAGCGGCAAGTTTCCCATTGATTGGAAATGTTTAAAGACAAAATAGAAAACAGCTTGGAAGGGGTGTCTTAGAGGAAATTCTGATTTCCCTTGGATGAGGAACACTGGATGAGGGGTTGGACTAGATGTCTTCCAATAGTCCTAATTAGGACATTTCCTAAGACTTAGATTGTTTGTAGAGGGATTTGTCTATCAGTTGAGTCAATCATTCACTAGTAGGGAGACACAGTGGGAGAGACAGGACAGTAGCTTTGAGGAACTCAGCCTAACAGAGAAAATCACTCAATCCTTTGAGCAGTAACACAAAGAAGAGGGAGCCCACTTCTCTTGGGTTGCCCAAAGTGGCAGCATGAAGTTACGGGAATGTTTTGCAAATACCACGGCAATGGTAGAAAGAACATTCTCATAACCAAAACAATCTAAATTTACCTAACGGTGGAATAAAATCCTTTGTGCAGGAATGGGTACCCCTACTCAGGTATTGTAGCAAAGAGTTCAGATGACCAACTGAGATGAGATTGGGTGTTTTTGTTTTGTTTTGTTTTGTTTTTGAGACAGGGCCTCCCTTTGTTGACCTGGCTGGAGTGCGGTGGCTCAATCTCTGCTCACTGCAACCTCCGCCTCCCAGATTCAAGTGATTCTCCTGCCTCAGTCTTGTGAGTAGCTGGGATTACAGGTGCGCACCACCATGCCCAGCTAATGTTTTGCTTGTTTGTTTTTAGTAGAGATGGGGTTTCAGCATGTTTGCCAGGCTGGTCTCGAACTCCTGACCTCACGATCTGCCTGCCTCAGCCTCCCAAAGTGCTGGGATTACAGGCGTGAGCCGCCGTGCCAAGATTGGGTGAATTTTTAACCTCATTGGAAGGTTGGGTTATATTTAGGGTGTCCATGCATCTCAGTTTTCCCAGGACAGTTCTAGTTTACATGTTTCCCTAGCATAATTATTAGTTCTACCCCATTTCACTACCAAAAATGCCCCAGTTTGGAAGATAAGTCATATGGTCACGACCTCATTATATTCAATGACTTTAAAGTCCCTTTCAACTTTAATTATCTTGCTCAATGTTTTACTTAGGAGTGGGAGATTTATAAAATAAAGAGCATCTCAGCTGGACTAGAGGAGATTTTGTTTATTTTTAATTTTGTGGGTACATAGAAGGTATATATATTTATGGGGTATATAAGGTATTTTGATACAAACATGTAATGCATAATAATTACATCACGTAAATGGGGTATTTGTTGCTAGCAGATGAGACTTTAGACAGAAGGAGATATTCCCCAATATTCCGCCGAATTTTCTCTTCCATCCTACAATTCTAAGTATCACTATAGTGAAAAGTCCTCTTACCTCTGCATCTAGTTCTAACCTCCCTACTAAGTCATGAATTTTCACTTACTCTGGTGAGCAGCTCTTTGATGTCCTACAGACATCTCTAATGCAACATAGTTTGCGTAGTTTTGAGGAAAAATATCGTAAATTTCATTAAAGGTATCTTTCCTAAAAATTCATGTTTTCATAAGAAAAGTTCATTTGTATACAATAAAATTAAAAATTAAATACATGTGTTAACATTCTGTATTGCTTTATAACAAAATTCATGTAAAGCTTCTTGATCTTATCACAAAACCAAGGAGTTATATAAAGTGAGAATGTACTATGCTAAATCTCACACTGTAATGATAAGTTACCATTCTTAGCCTGGTCCTGTTTGCCAATACTGTTTTCCTTCTCAATAAATATTTAAATGAAAATGGAGTCTTCAAAGGGGAAAGTGTGTAGGTGCTTGAAGTTTATATTTTCATGTCTCTGATAAATACTAGTGAATATCAGAGCTGAGGAGGGGTCACAGACTTTGACACACAGCCAAAACCTTGTCATAGCTGTCTCTAGAGTATCCACAGGTAAATTAGAGAATATCTACTGGGAAAATGGAAACAAAGCTAGTAGTCACAGCACAATACATTGTTTTGGAGTACCTCTAATGAATTATGAGGAGAAGGAATCAGAAACTGGCCCAACTTAACTTTGCATTGAGTCATTCAGCATTACAGGAGGCCATCTGGTGTAACATCTCCTGTCCCAGAGAGCTGACAATTTTAATGGTGCTCAGAGTCAGAAATCCTTACAACTGTTGAAATGCCTGAGTCTACAGCCCAGTTTTGGAAATGCGGTCCAAAAACTGACAGCATTCAGCATCACCTGGGTGCTCCTTGGAAATGCAGAATCTTGGGCTCCACCCCAGACTTGCTGAACCAGCATCTGCATTCTGGCAACATCTTAGGTAATTCATATGCATTTTAAAGTATCAGAAACACTGATCTAGCATACTCATCCAGCCGAAGCCTACAGGACTGGAATTTGATCTGGGCTGTTCCAGTCACTATAACACTTAAGTTGCAGAATTAAACCAAACACATGACTGACACAGAGTGGGTAAACCCTGTATGTTAATTTCCCTGCTCATCCTGTACAAAATGTTCAGTCCTAGTCAGCCCCCAAGAATGGACTGGTTTACCATTTCTTCCCACTCCTTTTAACTTAAATGGGTGTCCTTCATTCTTAGAAAACATCCACAAACTGTTGCCCAGAAAGACCTTCTTGGTCCGTGATGCATGATCATCTTCTCACCCTCCACCTTCCTTCTGAGGATTTGGAAAGGCTTTCTCCCAGGGTAAAACAAATAAGCAAAGAAGAACCTGGTTGTGTTTTTCACACTGCCTGTTTGAGGCTTTCAAAGAGCATGAAATGCAATTAACACCAATGTGAAATCCACAGTTGTTCATTATGAGGTTATTCAGTGCTATTGTTACCTGACCTACAAGCAGCTGTTGTCAAGTAATGTAAATTGTCACTGGGATCTGGAATTATTATATACAAGTGAAATAAATCTGCCTTTTGGATTGGCATAGTAAAGAATGTTTCCCTCGCCTTTCTCAATCCTCACCATAGCCTGGTCATGTATTGCCATGGTCACACGTCTCACTTTTCTTTATGCGATTCGCTTCTTTTAATTTTTTTCTCCGGGGTTCTGCTTTATTAGACATTTTTACTCCTGTGACCCAGGCTTTTTGGCCATTGAAGACATAGTGAAGAGGTTAATCCAAGCTGAAATAGATCAGATCTGTTACACTCATTCTGATTTATCTGACTCCTTTGCTGGTTCACCAGCTTGAAATCTTTGGCACTGATTCAGGCCATGTCTCTGGTAGAAAGGACTTTTGTTTTGTTTTGTTTTGTTTTAAATTTTAAAGGTTGCTCTGCTTTCATTACAGATGATATGGAGAATCTGAAAGTGTCACAAAGTAAAATGCATATATTAAATTTGACAGATATTCCTCCCTCCCAGGGCCATAAAAATGGAAAGAGAAGCAATTAAAGGAGTTTTTTCAAACTTCTGTGACATGTACTGGAAAATATATTAGGTTTGTTGGACTTATTTTTGTTTTTGGGTGCTGGAGACCTGAAGGCAACAGTTGCTTTTTGCATATGTTGATATTATTCCGACCATGATAAATGCAGACGTGTTGCCTCCTGGACACAGAGAGGTGCTGGTATTCTGCACTGCAGGCCTGGACTCTCTGGAGTCTCCGGACTCTCCGCAGTATAAGGATGTTGGAGCTACCTTGCAAAGGAAGGGCTCTGGAACCAAAGAATATCAAGAGTTGGTAGAAATCCCGCCCTGAAGGCAAAGAAGGAAGAAGACAAAAGGGGACCCAACCTGGAAAATCCCTTGCTCCTGGTAGAAGACTATCATGCTTCTCAGGTTTTCTGGCTTGTCCAGGATTTTGAAGGTCATTTTGAACTGCTTATCATAAACAAGCTGATTTGAAGATAATTCCACTGGGGTCTTGGTGGGAATTAAGTACACAAGTATAATGAGTCTAATAAATTCCAAGAGAGTTTTTCTGATAAGATGATGAAATCTTTGCCACTGATGAGTTTGGTTTTGAATTGCAAGCAGGCATAATGCTGGATAATTTAAATTTGAATTCTATTGATTACAGCATGATTGACATCCTCTATTATACTCAACACAGCAGGTGCCCCTAAGAGATAAGGATTTAGTTACCTTACAGGAGTGTATGAAGAGAACACTCTTGGCCAGAGCATTCTGGTGCAGCTCAGCACCAGATTGAGTCTCAGTTAGTCACATAACCTTGTCTCCAAAGAATTTCACTCTCAGTAAGAGACAAACATCCCAACATTGTTGGAGCCAGAATCCCAAGACCCATGGAGAGGTAACAGGGTATTAACTCCCATGTTTCCTTCCAGGGCTTGTGTCTTTGGGTAAGTAGGTGTCAGCAATACCTTTATGATCTTAAATATCCGTTTTCCATAAACCAATACCTTATCCCGCCTAGGGCTGCAGAAGCTGGGTCTCAGGATTGAATGGAGAGGAGAATTATGGCTCCATCTTTCCTCATAGAAGAAACCTTGAAACAGACGTAGGAAGCATCAACACCTCAGTTTATCTTATAAGCTTTCTTTATTTCCCAGAGATCGAGAGATCTAAGAGACTGTCAGTCACAAAGGTCCTACTAAATCAATGCTCCACACTTGTGGCTCTGCTGTGTCAAAAGTCCTGGCTGTTTCCCAGGAAAAAAAAAAAAAAAAAAAAAGCATGCCAATGTTACTCACACATACAATTGTTTTGAATCCACTTGTCTGCCTAACCTCAAAGAAAGTCTTTGTTGACAAATTAGTCCTCAGTAGTTTTTCACTTGGCCTATAAAGACACTCTGGCTGTGGAGACACTGACAAAGGTGGCATCAGGGCATCCTCCACACATCTTTCATCTCCATCAAGTGTGGATACTCGAGCTTCCCATTTTAGAGTCTGAGACATAATTGCTGGGGGGAAGTGACGGATGGATTGCACACTGGCTCTGAGGAAGCTGCACATGCATCAATGTCTCATGAAGTTTTCCAGTTTGGGGATTTGTTTTTGAAAAGATGAAACTATGAGGAGCAGTTGTTTGTGTAGTTTTATTTTCAAACTGCTTCTAACATTGAATAAAAAGATAAAGACTTCAAAAATACCACCACGACAATTCTGAAAGTTATGGGGTAAGCCAGATTCGCCCATTTGCTTGTGACTAACAGACCTACTTCTCTGCTGCTTGTGTTTTTTATTAATTCTTTTATGATTTCTATAGGTACACAAGGCAACTGAATTGCCAAAGCCTTGTGTGAGCATTTATAAACTTATAAATGGGTAGTTTCCAAAGGCTCACTTATAAGTTGCTATATTTTAGAAGTTAGAGCCTGTTCCACAGAGAAATAAGAATATAAATTATGTTTATGGCTTCTCAAAATCCCCTTAACACATAATGTGTTTGTGAGATTCTATGCTTGCTTTCAACAAAATAGTTAATGACAACAAAAATAATACAATAACATTTTCTACTCTGCATATTATTTCTTGATGAAAACACGTTTTAATTAGAGGAAGATGTGGAAGCAAGTGGAAACTTTAGTGGAGATAAGAATAATTAGACACTTTCTAAGGCTTCAGGATATAATGGCAATTAGCAAATTTCAAAGCTTGTGGTGTTATTTATTTAATCAGATGTGTTAACCAGTGATGTTTATCAGACCATGTCAGGCTCTTCCTTTCCTTTTTAAATCTCAATTACAAAAAGAAGAAAGAAAGAAAATGAAAAGAAAGGAAAAACAGAAAAAGATCTTTTTTCTTGATGTCTTGGGTAAATGCTAGACAAGACATGGTACAAATATGCAGTTACATAAGAAGCTGTGTGCCCATATGAAAAAAAAATGGTCTAAAGTGTGAAATTAGCTGACCTGTAGTCAGTAAAAGTGTTGAGAATCATGGCATACAACCTTTACATATGTTCCTTAGAAGAAAGACCATTATGGTAAAGCAGAGATTGTCAAAGTGTGGCTCCCAGACTAGCGGCATTGCTTTCCTAAATTTTCTGGAAACTTGTGAGAAATGCGTATTACTGAGCCCCATCCTAGATCTACTGAATCAGAAACTCTGGGAGTGGTGTCCAGCAATTTGTGTTTTAACTAGCTCTCTTGAAGATCCTGCAGGCTACGGATTAAGAAGCACTAAAGAAACAGCATTAGAGAGTTTCCTATAACCACCACTAGGTGCCTCTGTTGCTCAGGACAGACTGGTTTAATGAGGAAACTTAGGGGTTCACAGCACAGAATTAATGTGGCTCTTAAGCAGTTATGTAGATGAGGATGACTTCTTATCTGTTGCCTCAATTTTTTTAAAGTAGTCAGTAATAAACTAGAAATAAATACACAATCCTAACTGGCCAATAAAATTTACTGGACATTTCCAAGTTTGTTTTTTATGACTAGAATTTGTTTGCAAAAATGGGAATTTTTATCAACATGGAGAAAACATAAAATATGTGTTTTTTGTAGTACACTACCAGATATTGCTACTATTACCTTTAAAACTCCACTTAATTCTCTCTTGGCTTAGACACTTTAAATTATATCAGAACTATGCTATGACATAGTTGGCAAAATTAGAAATTAACCCAATCTGGGATTTCAATGCTTTTATCACCCACCTTTGCTGTAGATCCATATTTCACTTCTTGGGACTACTTTTGGCTTTGTCTGTCTGTTCCATCCTCTCCAAGCTTGCTAGGTTTGACCTAGTCTTATATGAAACCTCTGGCATTTCTCATTCCAAGCTCTTATATCAACACTATTAATAGCAACACCACTTACACCCCTGGGACTCTCCTTAATGGTCAGGTACTTGAGATTTGGGATAGTCTTGGCCCACTCCATTGGCAAGAGCCGCAGCGGGGAGAAAGCTAGAGGTGAGGCCCTCCGTTGTAGCAGCTTTTGAACTGAGTGGGTTTTTGTGTCTATATTATATTGGGGAGATATTATCACAGTTCAAATGTTTCTAATAAAACTCTGTAAGCACTTCAAGGAAAAGTGCTGTAAAGACCCATATAAATATTTAATCTCTTTCTGTGTAGTACCATTGTTCTTTATCAAAAAAGGATTCTTCACCCATAGGGATTTTTACCTTAGAGTTTTCCATCATAAAAGTCAATTTTAATGTAATTGTTTTCTGTCATAACTCTATGTATTTTCTTATGCATTTAAAATATTATTCTGAGAAGTTATTTGGTTTCATCAGACTTCAAAGAGTCCATGCACAATAAAGATGAAGAAGCCCTCACTAGTATTGATGGCCACTGGCTCTACATCAGAGAAAGTGATGCTCATCTCCCCAGGCCTCATCAAGGGACAGAAGAAACAATAGCATAGTGGCAGAAACTAAACTGAGCCCATGGCTACGCTGAACAAGGATAGTCATGCTCCCAAATTCGGCAGATGTCTCAGGCTGCCAAGGGCGAAGTCTTCATGTCTGTTTATCAGGAACGCATCCACAATAACCCATCTTACCCTCCCCAGAGCCCCACAGAGCATGAGACACACAGTAGGCACTTAACACATCCATGCACAGTGTTCTAGTTCAGTAGAGTGGACTTACCTATGACAAAGGAAAAGCAGAAGCCAGAGTATGGGTCTAGGACATGAGTTCTTCTCATTATGCTCTGTAAGTAAACCAAACGTACCTCCAAGTTTCATAAGGGCCAAATAAGCACCTACAGCAATGGTTTGGGGCAACTATGGTACCAGCAATGTACAAAATAAATCTTTTAATGGGGAAAAAGCATTTTCCATTTCAGAATATGTTTAATAGCATGGTAGGGTTTATAGCTATAAACTGATCTTAGGCTGGGCGCGGTGGCTCAACCCTGTAATCCCAGCACTTTGGGAGGCCGAGACGGGCGGATCACGAGGTCAGGAGATCGAGACCATCCTGGCGAACACGGTGAAACCCCGTCTCTACTAAAAAATACAAAAAAACTAGCCGGGCGAGGTGGCGGGCGCCTGTAATCCAAGCCACTTGGGAGGCTGAGGCAGGAGAATGGCGTGAACCCGGGAGGCGGAGCTTGCAGTGAGCTGAGATCCGGCCACTGCACTCCAGCCCGGGCGACAGAGCAAGACTCCGTCTCAAAAAAAAAAAAAAAAAAAAAAAACTGATCTTAAGCATCTGGTCACTGAGGAACAAAGTCTACATCTTATTTCTGCCAAAGCAGGGTCCTAACATTCTCCTAGTCTTGGCTGAGAACAACAGGCTGGGAATTCAGGGCAGGGTTAGCAGCTAAAAGGAATCAGATCTTCCATATCTTATAGAAAAAAATTAAAATTCTGTATGTTTGCAAGACTCAGGAAGAAATTAAATATTGCTATGGCTGAAATAATCAATGACCTTACAACCTACTTCCCTCCTTAAGAATCCATCTCGGTAATTCTCACTTCTGTGATTACAAAACAGAGCTTTCCCTCTGTTGTATTATTTTGTCATCTCTAAGCTCTTGCTAGGTGAATAGGGCATATATGTCCCTATTGTACAGTCTAGGAAACAGGCAAACACACCCCTTGTCCATATTTACCTGACTAATTAGTCCTAGAACTAGAAAGACTCTCTACACACATCATCTGGTCTTTCAAAAAGGGTTGAGGACCTATAAGGACATGCCACACAGTCTACTGACTTTTCAGGAGTCTCCTACACCATTTATTAATATAAGTATTCTGATCTCTGGCTCAGCTTTTACCAGGAATGGCTGTGACAGTATAAAAGATAGTCCTCATTCCTAAAGCAATAAGTTGTTTTAGGTGTTGGTTGGTTGGTTGTTTGCTGTGATGTCACTGATTTAACCTCCAGCCAACCAATGGGTTGGGGAAAATTTTTAATTGTGGATTTGGGACTGCAGCCTCCTATTTCAGTTTTTCACTCTTTTTGCCACAGACTGGAGGCTGACTATAAAGTATTTACTGTAGGAGAAAAAAAATCTTAGGATCTAAGTTTTAAATCAAGAAGGAATTTAGAGATGCACAGAAGAATTATACATTACCTTTGGCTTCATAGATGAGGTGACAATAAGATGATTTTTTTCTCTTAGAATGAGAGACTGCTTCATTTCTTAGTACTTGAGAAAACAAAAATCCTCTCCTTGGTAGTGAATAGACCCTTTACATTTAAGTTGTTATCTCTACTCAAGTCAGAAGGTTTGTTAGTGTTGAGGATGCAGGTAGCAATACTGGCCCAAACCTGGTCCCCTGAGAAAAGAAAAAAAGTCCCGGGATGGGGGATGGAGTTGAATCCCAGTCCTCCTCAGAGTCAAGGCAGAACTGAATGCTTAGGACCAGAGAGGACTGATGGGACTTTATTAAAATTTACAGGGTAGAAAACTTGCTGCAATTAAACAAATAAGAACCAGAAGTGACAAGCTGGAGTTAAAAGGGGATTGGAAAATAGGACAGTTGCTTATTTCCATTGGCCAAGGCAGGCCTCATTAAAGCCTAATGTATGAAATCAGAAGTTAGACCAGATTCTGTAAAATACCAAGAGGCAAAGGAAGGCTGGAGCCTGAAAGTGCGGGCTGCATTTGGAAGTTAGAAGATTGGCATTAAGAAATAAGAGCTGTAGAAAAACATTTCTGTGTACCTATTATGTACAGGACATGGTGCTAGCAATTGAGGGATAGGAAACAATAGGAAAGGTAGAAAAGAACAAGAATAGCCACAAAGGAAAATGTTTCTCATTTTAGCTGAATTAAAAAGTTATTTTAATTCCTACAGCACTGTGTAAATGCTAGTGCAATTAGAATTAAGGGAGAAATCCTGTCCATCTTATTGGAGCATTTATCTGACTTCACAACTCACAGCTACTCCTCATTCCCATTTTAACTTCCTTTTATGAAAGCATTAGATGGCATATGTAGTAGGTGTTAGTATCCAGGTGTGCCACTTGGCATTCACCATTCCGAGGTAGTATTTTATTGTAGCACCTGCAACTCTCCACTTAAAAGAACATGCTAGGCAGACATAGGGCAAGCTGGGAGTGCTAGGCATTTATACCCCCCCAGAAGATGAACCTTCAATCGTTGGCAGTTAAGAGCTGGTGGATCAATACCTTGCCTTCTCCATTCCTCTATTGTGACAACTTAAACTAAAATATCTACCCTAACAGTACTGAGCTCTAGTTGTTCCAACACTAGCCTGCTAATTAACACACTGTGTACTTACTTTATACCAGTACTTCCTGGGATCACCAACTAAATGAAATATTCACCCTGAATCTATGTCTTAGGGTATACTTCTGGGGAAACCTAACCTAGGGAGCATAATTATTATATATATATATAAATTTTTTTTTTACGATGGAATCTCCCTCTGTTGCCCAGCCTGGAGTGCAGTGGCATGATCTGGGCTCACTGTAACTTCCACCTCCCGGGTTAAAGCCATTTTCCTGCCTCAGCCTCCCAAGTATCTGGGATTATAGATGCCCGCCACCATGCCCAGTTAATTTTTGTATTTTTAGTAGAGATGGAGTTTTACCATGTTGGGCATGCTGGTTGCGAACCCCTGGCCTCAAGTGATCTGCCCACCTTGGCCTTCCAAAGTGCTAGGATTACAGGCATGAGCTACCACGCCCATCCAGATATGTGTATATATTTAAAACTGGAATTATTTCATTGAAATTTTATATTTATTGATAAAAATTAACCAAATCTATATAGCTGTTTTGCAGTTTTCCTAAGTTGCCAAGTCATAGTGTTTTTGTAGGAGAGAGGTGGGCATGAATTGTGGATTTAGAGCCAGAGGCAGCTGCAGAAGAAGGGATTTCACATGCCATTTTCCTGGCCTCAGGCTCTGCCTGGGAAAGAGGAAGACTGTTCTTCCCTCATCAAAGGAAATAGCTGGATTTCTTTACGGTCTACTTAATAAATGTTTTGAGGTCATCAAATGAGTCAAATATGAATATATACATTTTATCTTTGCTGTATAGCATTTAATAAGCATAAACAACAGGATATTCTAAATAAGTGTACAAAAATATAAGAAATTCCTTGGTCATAATTTTAAAATAAGCCAATAAGTTAACACCTGGACGGACCAAAATCTGTTATTTTTGTTCAAATATAACTAAACAAAGAGACAAATACATTAGCATATTGTAAAATTTTCTTTCCATCTTCCAAGAAATCTGTAGGAATGAGGAGGTGGGGAAAGAGGGAAAAAAGTAAATTTTGGTTTAAATATTTCTCCCGGAAAGCATTTTGGCAAGAAATGTACATTTCCCAACTATTTAACTGAGAGAAGGATATTGGGACATCCTTCTCTCCATTAAATATTGCCTTGGGAAATGGCCTGAAAAGCCTGTAACAACCAAAGATAAAAACCACTTTTTGGTGAAATAGTCACATCCATATGCTGAGGCAGGACCCTGCAAAGGCCAAAATAACACTGCCAGGTGCTGAGCTTGGTCCTTGTATTAGGCAGCTAGTTGAATTTACCAGGTACATGAATAATTTGTGGAAAAGATTGTCACCTGCCAGAGAAGTGTTTGCATGAGTTTGAGGACAGAGAATCTCCCATATACCACTCGCCTCCCCAGATTCTGTGAACAAGAATAGATTGTTTAAATGCAACGTGATAGTTGAGGCATCTTAGTGCTTGTGGGCCTGTTACTGAGCAAAGTATCTCCAAGCAGCACAGGAAGTTAATTCTGTCACCACTATACTAGGAAATCCCAGGGCTAAGGCAATAAAATGCATTGTATTTGGTCAGTATACAAATTGTTTTAAAAAGGAGAAAAAGCTTCCTGGAAGCAAAATTTCTGGTAAACATTGCCTTTGAGGTAGGAGAGAAGGTGTCAAAAAACTGGACACACAGAGAGCAAACAAATTAATTCTCAAGCTAGTTTCTCCACATTACCTGCCTTTTGGGGATTAAAAGCTCTGAATTGATCTGGAATTTCTAGGTAATCTCTTACCCTAGATATTTTCCATCCAAAGTACCATCCTTCTAGTTTGCCTGTAATGTCCAGCTTGAAATAATTACTAAACAATGTCAGGAATGAGCATCCCCTGATTATAAAACACAGAATTTCCAAGGAAGCTATCTGAGGTATAACTTCCAATTAGCTCTCTGCAAGCAGAGGAGGTTGGCTCAATAACATAGGTCCCCAGGGGAGCTCTGGACCAAATCACTAGAAGCTCCAGATCAGCAGCTGCCACCCAACCACCTGGGGTCCCTTCTGAGGAGCAGGAACAGCAAAGGGGAGAGAGATGGTCAGTCAGTATGTAGTATGCATCTATTGTATGTCAGACACTGTACTAGGTGCATTATATAGATATCAAACACCTAAATTTAACAAGTATAGTTCACTTTGCTAAGCACATTAGATATTTACTGTGTAATGAAACTACGGCCTCATAGAATGTTACTGGCAGTGTTAAGAGTTAAATCTCCATCTGTTTCTTCTCTGTCGTGAAATCTCCTATTATAGAACAGATGCCAATCTTGTGTTTTTCTTTCACCCACTTCTGTACGAAACAGAGGGAGATGGCACAACTGCCAGTCATAGGAATATGTGATTATCAAAAAAGTTAGTCAGAGACACTCCCTGAAGAGTCACTTCAATACATAATAAGGTAGATTTAGATACAGGAAACGTTGACACTAGAAGAGATCTTAGAAAACATGGAGAAAACTGATGATCGGAAAGGTTAAACTGCTTGCAAGAAGCCACTTCACATGTTAGTTAGAAAGTGGGAACTTCCTTAATAAATCAGAGCTTCTTGTACTCTGTGAGCCTCCTCCTATTAAATGCATCAGAAGTGTTCATTCAATATTAAACAAGAAAGTAACAAGACCATTTTTTAAAGAAAGGTCCCGGGAGATTACAATGCAGAGAGGATTAGGTATTCTAATAGCTCTCTAGATTCTTATCTTTGGGTCACAAACTTTGTATCAGTCTCAGATTCTGATGAGTCTGCACAAATTTCAGAGGTCTCAGAGCATTTGTGTGAAATGCACAGGTTCATGTTCAACAGCCCATAACTCAGTTGAATGACTGTCAGAAACACAAAAAACCATGCACTGGTTGGTCCAGTCTGGCAAACCCTCTGCGGCGATTTATGGGGCCACAGAGGGGAGGTGTTCTGGGATGAAATTTGGCATGGGCAGAGGTTTCCTGGTGGTTACATGCAGCCATAGCTGCCTAGCAGCAGCGTCCTATAGAACTTCTGCCCTTAGGCAGGTTCACATCACACATATTTGCTCAGAGAATAAGCAACCCTTCCTTGCCTTCACTTAATCATTGCAATAGTCTTAACAGTGTTTTGCCCAAGAAGAAAAAAATGAGATGAGTCTCTGAATTTGTGAGCTCACAAGGCAGCATGAGAAAGAGTAGAGAGCACTTTTCTGATGTCAGAACCCAGGCCCCATGATCAGTTAACTGTGGGTCCCCAGGCAAGTTCCTTCTCTCTGGAACTCCATAAACGGATCTTTGAAATGGGTGAGTTAGAGGATGACGTGGAAGGATCCTTTCAGGTCTGACTGGTCCATCGCTGTTTATTGAGTCCATAGCTGTGTACCGTGTCATAGGCATAAGAAGGTGAACATGTCCCCCTAATATCCAGAATCAACAAGAAATTCAAATCATCAAGAAATAAAGAGAAATAATCCCGTTAAAAGTGGGCAAACAACATGAACAGACATTTCTCATAAGAAGATATACAAATGGCCAACAAACATATGCAAAAATGCTCAACATCACTAATCATCAGGGAAGTGCAAAGTAAAGCCATAATGAGATGATACCATGTTACCCCAGCCAGAATGGCTATCACTAAAAAGTCAAAAAGCAACAGATGTTGGCACAAATGTGGTGAAAGGCGAATGCTTATACACTGCTAGTGGGAGTGTAGCTTAGTACAACCTCTATGGAAAACAGTACGGAGATTTCTCAAAGAACTAGAAGTAGACCTACCACTTGATCCAGCAATCCCACTGCTGGGTGTCTACCCAAAGGAAAAGAAGTCATTATATAAAGAAGACACCTGCACACATATTGCAGCACAATTCAACAGTTGCAAAATGTGGAACCAACCTAATTGCCCATCAGCCAATGAGTGGATAAAGAAAATGTGGTCTATATACACTATGGAATACTACTCAGCCATGAAAAACAATGATATAATGTCTTTTGCAGCAACTTAGATGGAACTGGAGGCCACTGTCCTAAGTGAAGTAACTCAGAAATGGAAAACCAAATACTACATGTTCTCACTTATAAGTGGGAGCTAAGCTATGGGTACACAAAGGCACACAGAATGTTATAGTGGACACTGAAGATTCACAAGGGAGGAAGGTACGGGGTCTGAGGGATGAAAAACTACCCACTGGGTACAATGCACACTATTCAGCTGACAGTGGCACTAAAAGTCCAGACTTCCGCCATTATAGAATTCATCCATGTGTTCTAAAATCCCTTGTACTCCTTACAGTTGTTGAAATAAAAAAATTAAAAAGAAACACCAAAAGGTGGTAAATTTATGTAACAGAATATTATTTGGAAATAAAAAGAAATAAAATGCTGAGGTTTTCTTTTGTTAGCCATTAAGGATACAGAGTGCTTGTAAATCAAGGGAAGGGATGCTTATTCCCTGGCAGCCATGTGGAGGATTGCTAGATAGAAAGACTACAGAGACAAAGATGTATGAGGAAGCCTTCCCAATGAAATAGCTAAGGGGCCATGAGAGCTTGACCCAGGCATAGCAGTCAACTCCTACTCAAGACACTGCTTACAAACCAGCTCCTCCAGAGTTATCCCCAACAGTCTTCAGTTGCTCCAAAGCCCTTTGTGCTATCCCTGTTGGATATGTACGACCCTGGGCAAATTATCTAACACACTATTATTTATAGAGAAAATATCTATCTTCACCTCCCTACCAGGTCATTACGTATTAGCATCTATCAGTACATAGCACATTGCATATCACACAGCAGCAGCCATTTAAAAGTGCCCAGTGATGAAAGGGGAGAAACAAGAAAAAGTGCCATGCTGTGTCAATTCATGGCTCTGTGGCCCAAAGATGGCAAAGCCAGGGCAGAGAGAGACAGGGCCTGTTAGGTTAGTATTTTACCCCACTTTTTTTCCTATGTTAGGGCTTTCCTCAGCATCCCCACAAAGGAAAACACACACACAAACACACACACACAAATGGAGGAAAAAACTATTATTTGTGTGACATTATAGCTAAATTATTTTCCTGCCACCTGAGGAAAACGAAACTCCTTCGGAGAGAAATAGATTAATTTTATTAGACAGTATATATTTTAATATCTTTCTTGAAATATGATCAACACATAAAATTCACCTATTTAATATGTACAAGTCAAAAGCTTTTAGTACATTCATACAGTTGTGTAGCCACCATGAAAATCTAAGTTTAGAACACTTTCAACACCTTCAAAGATATCTCATATTCATCAGTGACTTCTACTCCCCAGCCATAGGCAACCACTAATCAACTCTGTCTCTATAAATTTTCCTATTACAGATATTTCATATTAATGTAGCCTGTTATATAACCGACTTCTTTCACTTAGTGTGGTGTTTGCAAGTTTCATGCATTCTGTAACATGAATCAGTACTTAATTCTTTTCTATATATGAATAACATTCAGATGCATAGACACAATACATTGAATTTATTCATTCATCAGCTGATAGACATTTGGGCTGTTTCCACTTTTTGGCCATTATGCATATTACTTCTGTAAATATTAGTGTCCATTTTTCTTTGGACATGTGTTTTCATTTCTCTTGGATACATACTTAGGAGTGGAACACTCAGTCATATGGGAATTCTATGTTTAATGATTTGAGGAACTGCCAAACTATTTTCTAAAGTGGCTGCTCCATTTTTACATTATCATCAGTAGTGTATGAGAATTCCAATTCTTCTACATCTTCATCAACACTTGTGGATATATCTTTTTAATTATTGCCATTTGATTATAGTCATGGCATCCAAATCCCAGAGCATGTGAAGTACTATCACATCATTGTCTTGCTCCACAATGGCATTGAGAATCTTTTCACATGGTATTTGTTAATATTCTTTGGGGAAATAATGTCTACTTAAATCCTTTGCCATTTAAAATGGGATTATTTTTCTTCATTTTATTATATAATGAGTTAAATTTGTTGATATTACATATTAAAATATATCTTTGTTTTGCTGTTATATATTATTATATATTATTTATATATTACATATTACATACACTGTAATATAGAAGAGTTTTTATATATTCTAGATACAAATCTCCAATTTGCAAGAATTTTATCCTCTAGATTATCTATTCACTTTCTTGGCATTGTTATTTGCGGCACAAAAGTTTTAATTTTGATCAAGTTCAATGTATTCTTTATTTTTGTTTATGCTTTAGTGTCATAGCTAAGAAACCATTTCCTAATACAAGCTCAGAAAGATGTGCTTCTACATTTTCTTCTCCATGTTTTATAGTTTTAGCTCTTACAACAGATCTGTGATCCATTTTGAGTTAATTTTTGTGTATTGTATAAGGAAGGGGTCCAAATTCAATCCTTTCCCTGTGGCAATCCAGCTGTGCCAGGGTGGTTATTCTTTCCTTTGTTGTATTATTTTGATATCCTGTCAAAAATCAGTTGACCATAAATGTGAGGGGTTTATTTCGAACTCTTAGTTCTACTCCACAGATCTAACTATGCTTATGTATCACACTGCCTTGATTATGGTAGATATATAGTAAGTTTTCAAACTGGGAAGTGTGAGTTATAGCTTTGTTCTTTTCTTTCAAGATTGTCTGGCTATTCTGGGTTCCTTGAATTTTCACATGATTTTTGGATTAGGTTGTCATTTTCTACAAAAAAACAAACAAACAAAAAAAACCCAAAACCTAGTTGGGATTTTGATAAAGATTGCATTGAGTCTGTAGACCAATTTGAGGAGTATTGCCATATTAAGTCTTCTTATTTCTGATTATGGAATGTCTTTCCATTTATTTAGATCTTCATTGACTTAACAATGCTTTTGTAGTGTACAGAATACCATCTTTCACTCATTTTGTTAAACTTATCCTTATTTTTTTGTTGACATTGTAAATGGAATTTTCTTATTTTCATTTTCAGATTGTTCTTTACTTACAGAAGAATAATTTATGTTTGTATATTAATTTTATACATGCAAACTTGCTGAACTCATTTAATGGTTCTAATAGTTCTGTGGGGATTCTTTAGAATTTTCAACATACAAATCATGTCACCTGCGAGTAAAGATAGTTTTACTTTTTGCTTTCCAGTCAGAATGTCTTTCATTTTTCTTGCCTAATCACCTTGGCTGGAACCTCCAGTACAATGTCGAATAGAAGTGGAGCAAGTAAATCTATGTTTATTGCAGCACTATTTACAAGAGTAAAGACTTGGAACCAACCCAAATTCCCATCAATGATAGACTGGATAAAGCAAATATGGCACACATACACCATGGAATACTATGCAGCCATAAAAAAGAATGAGTCCATGTCCTTTGCAGGGACATGGATGAAGCTGGAAGCCATCATTCCCAGCAAACTAACAAGAACAGAAAACCAAACACTGCATGTTCTCACTCATAAGTGGGAGTTCAACAATGAGACCACATGGACACTGGGAGGGGAACATTACACAACAGGGCCTGTCGCGGGTTTGGAGGCAAGGGGAGGGAGAGCATTAGGACAAATACCTAATACATGCAGGGCTTAAAACCTAGATGATGGGTTGATAGGTGCAGCAAACCACCATGGCACATGTATACCTATGTAATAAACCTGCACATTCTGCACATGTATCCCATAACTTTAAAAAAGACAGAAGTAGTTCAAGTGGACGTCTTTGTTTTATAACCTGATTTTAGGAGGAAAGCATTTAGTCTTTCCATAGTAAATATTCGGCATGATGTTAACTGTGAGTAATTGATACAGCTTTTAAATCTTTTATTCTATAAGTTCTCTCTGTGTGTGTGTGTCTTGTGTGTGTCTGTCTCTTCTACTCTCTTTCCCCCTTCTGTTCCATCCCCACACCTTCCTCACTCACTTATTTTCTCTGCATATTTTTCTCCTTCCAAGGGTAAACCTTTGCCTGAGGTAGCAAGTGGCAACAGAATGGTAGCTGGAGAAAGCTAACTGGTACAGCTTTCTTCCACATATTTGCAATTAATCCTTTTCTTTTAGATTTTAGAGGTAGACTCACTTCTACCTCTCCCAGGAAGGTCAATTCTAACATTTCTCACATGGGTATTCTGGGATGTATTTTTATATTTAGCCATCTAGATGCCTACCAATTTTTTTGGCCATTTTGGGGTTTTGTTATTGTTGTTTTTAATTGTTGTTAGTAGTGATGTAACTAGATCTCTACTTTAGTGGTAAGATTATAATTATCGCCCATTTAACATTCATAAAATGGGAAACAAAAAATAATTTATTTCTTAAGTTCTTTGCACTGAGGAAAATCTGAGAGTAGACAAGGAGTATTGGCTAGGTTGTGAATTTGTATTTTAACATGTAGACTTTGGCTATTGACATAGCACATAGTAATGTTACACATTTCTGTTCAATTATACTTATGTTCCAAAACACCACTCTTATTAAAAATAACGTTTGGTTCATATTAAAATATCTATTCACATCATTAAAAGAAGCATGGATTTAAGGTACCACTGTGTGCCTTGGAACTAATCCTTAACTATTAAAAATTTAACTTTTTATTTTGTGCTCATCTGTGAATCAGTGAGAGACTATTTGCTTTTTTCTTTCACATTCTTGGTTTGGTGCAAACGCCCAACATGTTCAAACATGATCTCTAATGTTTGAATTAGAGGTCACCTTCCTTTACCTCAGAACTCTTTTTGTACTTCTGACTTCTTTCTACATCTTGCTTTCTTACATATTAATGGGAGCCTGCAAACAGAATGGCAGAGACAGAATTTTGGATCCTGGGTATCTAGAATTGTGGTCATCAAACATCCATGGGCATGAGAGTAATATGGGAAGTTTCACTAGCGGATTTCTGAGCCCATTTCCACAGATTCTGTTTCTGTAATGTGCAATCTTTTTCTTCTTCTTTTTAATAAGGCAATTTTCTTATAACATAAAATTCACAATTTTAACCATTTTGAAGTATACAATGCAGTAATCTTTTGTTCATTTACAATGTTGTACAATCACCACCACAATCTAATTCCAGAACATTTTCATCACCCTAAAAGAAACCCTATACCCATTAAGCAATCGCCTCTCTTCTCTCCACCCACCTCCAGTCAATCATTCATCTGTTTTCTGTCTCTATGGATTTGCTTATGCTTGACCTTTCATAGAAGTGGAATCATACAATATGTGGCCTTTCATGACTGGTTTATCTCACTTAGCATGATGTTTTAAAGGTTTATCTATATTGTGGTATGTATTAATAGCAATACTTTATTTCTTGTATAGCTGAATAATATTCCATTGCATAAACCACTTTTTATTTTTACATTCATCAGTTGATGAGTATTTGACTTGTTCCATTTTCTATTTTGAATAATACTGATATGAACATGTATATAACAAGCTTTTGTCTGAACATGTATTTTCAATTCTCATATTCCTAGGAGTGAAATTGCTGGGTCATATGGTAATGGTATGTTTAACTTCTTGCAGAATTGCCAACTGTTTTCCCAAATAACTGCATCATTTTACATTATCACCAGCAATGTCTGAAGGCTCCAATTTCTCCATATCCTTGTCAACACTTGTTAATATCTATTATTTTATTATAGCCAGTCTAGGGGTGTGAAGTGGTACCTCATAGCAGTTTCAATTTTCAGTTCCCTGATGGCCAAGAATGTTGAACATCTTTTCTTGCATTTGTTAGGCATTTGTATATTTCCTTGGAGAAATGTCTGTTCAAATGCTTTCCCTATTTTTAATTGCATTATTTGTCTGTTTATTATTGAGTTTTGTGAGTTCTTTATATATTCCAGATTCTAGGTCCTTATAATACTTTGGGAAGTATTGCCATCATAACAATATTTCGTCTTCCAAACCACGAACACAAATTTCATTCATTTTTTTAGGTCTTCTTTAATTTCTTCCGATGTGGTTTTGTAGTTTTCAGTGTTCCTTGGCTAAATTTAATTCTAAGTATTTTATTTGTCTTTATGATACTAAAAAAGAGTCTCCTTAATTTCCTGTTGGACTGCTCACTACTAATGTATATAAATACAATAGATTTTTATCTATCTTGTATAATACAATTCTGTCTTTTACATTATTTCTAATAATATTTTATGAATTCTTTAGGGTTTCTATATATATAAAATTATGTCATCTATAAATAGAAATAGTTTTACTTCTTTGTTTCCAAACTGGATACCTGATTTTTCTTTTACTTGCCTAATTGCCCTGATTAGATCTTCCAGTATAATGCTTTTTGTTATGGATGTGTTATTGGATTTAGGGTCAATCAGATTAATTTAGGATGAACTCATTTTGAGATCTTTCACTCAATTAAATCTGCACCGATTCTTTTTTTTAAGAAAGCCCATTCACAGATTCCAGATGATGTACCTTTTAGGGACCACCATTCAACTCACTAAACCAATTAAATATCAAGGTTATATAACTCCCTACAAATCCAAAAGGAAAGCCCAAACAACCCAGTTGAAAAATGTGCAAAAACAGGAACAGGCATGAACAAACATTTATAGAACAGAGGAAATTGATATGGCCAATACAGATATAAAAACATGTGCAACCTTATTAGTGATCTGGGAAATGCAAATGAAGACTACAATGAAATAGCATTGTATACCTATTTGATAGGCAAAGATTTAAAACGTTTTAAATAGTATAAAAGCGACATTTGCTATGACTGTCCTAGGCTATCTCTAGACAATGCTTGTGATAATGTCAGCCCTATGACAACTAACCAGCTCTCAAGAAACTATCACTCTGTTCCCTGCCCCTGCATGGCTGATACTGGCCCTAAATAGTGTACGTGTAGAATTTCTTGCTTCAGAGACTCTCGTTTGGTCCTGATTCCTGTCTTCCTTCTACAGCAGAACTTCAAAATAAGAACTATTATCTTCATATACTGCTTGAGGAAGTTTAAATCATTCTCTCAACAGAAACCATTTCACCCATTTGCTAGTTGAGTGAAGTGATTTTTTTCTCTTGTCAAATTTTACCTTTAACAACTGTTGAGATTTTGGCACAAACTTACTTCTAATGGTAAACTTGGGCCCAGAGAAATTGCAGTGACAAAATACAGCACTTCCCCAAATAGCCCACTAACATCATGATTTCCCAATTGTCTGACATTAATAAATGACATTCTGCTGTCACTTTCTAAATAACATAAAGCTCAATAAACATTTATGTATGCTTTTCATTACAATGATCATATATTAATATTATGACATAGACTACATGCTCTTGAAGTAAATCAGAAGTTTATATTTTCAGCATTCAGTTTCCTTGTCAATGTCTGAAAATATTAAATCAACCTACTGTTTTTAAAAAGAACTACTGTTTAGGAGACACTAAGCTTAGTGAGGGATATGACTATGTTTTATTTGTTGCTCTATTCCAAGTGCCTGATATAGCATTTGACACACAGAAAAACCCTTTGATAGATCAAATAATGTACAGCTATTCTATTTTAGTTTGCTAGAGACCAGTAATATCAATTCATTTCCAGTAAGAATAATGAAAATGGCAAGTGGCTATTAAATGCTATTCTGTGCACAGAATTGTGCTGAAGCTTCATATGTGTCTCATGACATCCTCTTTAGTGATACATGTTTAATATTGTCATTTGACAGGTGAGGAAACTAAGGCTTAGATCAGTTTTGGAGTTTTTCTAAATTCATAAAGCTAATAAATAATGCTACCAGTATTGAACCCAACTTTCATTAAGTCCTAGGCTCTTGACAATTGACCCTACTTCTATCCCTAAGCCTTTGCTCTATCAGGCCTTTCAGTCTCCACAGTCCATATGGAAGTAGAGCTACTCTTTTATGGACCATTAGTTTGATCTTATCACTAGAACACTGACTTCCTCTTAGATTCTGATGCTAGTATATCTCTGGGTTTATTCTTCTTATTTTAGGACACTAAGCTCCTTGCTGAATTTCTAAGAACTGAATAAAACACATTCTTAAGAATTTCCAGTCTGTTATGGCTTGATCATTTTATCTCTTTTTTCCTTTCCTTAAATTAAGGGTATTTTACAGAAATAGTGTACTATTTTTCTATTGTTGCTATACCAAATAAACAAATTTTGTGGCTTAAATTGACATAAATTTATTATTTTACAATTCTGTAAAAGTCTTACATTGCTCAAATAATTAGTTTTGGCCTACCAAAGTAATAAAAGATAATCTAACTTAATCGTATCTCCAAAATCCCTTTTAACATTTAAAGTAACTTTTTTCACAGGTTCCAAGAATTAGGTTATGACATCTTTGCAGGAAACATTATTTTGCCTACTATAGATAGTTAACCTGTCCTCTATATTCCATAGAGGATTTCTTAATTGAAAATTCCTTTTAATCATTATAAGACTATTCCACCCAATTTAATTCAGCTTATTTCTTCATCTTATTAATCCTTATTTTCCAAGGGGCACCACAATAGATGTAGAAAAACCAAAATACAAGAAGTGTATGTTGTTGCTCAGGACCTCAAGGTATTTACAGTCTTCTGGGGTAGATGTGATGTAGAATTAACTAAATGAAAAAGAGTGCTGAGTTGTGTCTAGAATTAAATATGCAATATAAGGTTTTTATCCATTTGATAACTTCAAGAGATATGATTTTAAAATCACTCTGGCTTATGGAGTATAGCAAAATGCTAAGAAGGTATAGAAAAGTCAATACTTTTTTATTTTCACTTTCAATTTGGTTATGAGAAATGCTTTAGAGGGAGGAACTGAATCTCCAAAAGTAATAAATAACTTACCAAAGGCCATGCAGAAAATGAACTGAAGAGCTTGTATTTAAATCCAGTTGTGCCTGACTCCAAAGTAAATGTTCTTTTCATATATGCCTCTAGATATAACTAAATAGTTCACTCAAGAATAGATTATTATTTCTTACATTTCTAACTGATCATTAAGCCTTTGTTTTATTAAATTCATCTATATACTCCAAGAAGATATAGTCTTATTTGTTTCTGTGTGGGGTGAGGCTAGGTGATGAATTTTAAAATACTGAGCTCTGTTCTCTTTGAAAGTGAAGCACTTTGTTTTATTTAGTGCGTGTTGAACAATGACTTTCCAGACACAACTGACAAGTTTTCTTTCTGGTTATTCATTTGATACCTACCACTTTAAAACTGAAAAGTGATATGTTGACTTCAGCTCGTTAACAACAGCATCTACAAGAAATATATGGTATGCCTGACAGACATCCTTTTTCAGTAACTGCTATAAAAACAAGCCTAATAGACTCAAAATTGTTATGGAAAAATTAATCATAGTGGATTAAGCAGAATCATTTTATGATTTCCACAGGCATTTCTTCTGAAGTACCTGGCCACAGTTCAGTTTTCTTAGCTATATCAGGAAATATAAACTAAAACTTAACACAGGTAAAGCAAAACCAAAGAAAGAAAGAAAGAACATAGAAAAGAAGGAAAAGAAAGCTTAATGAACCCCCAAACAAAGCGAGATATGATGTAGTTGTTGAGAAATTCCAAAGACTTGAGAAGTCCAACTTCTTTGAAACGGTGTGGTAGAAAGTTGAGAACAGGCAATTATCCAGAAAAAAAGAATATGTATTCTCCAAAGGCCACACATGCAGAGATGGTAAAGGTGCTTTACAACAGAGAGCACGTTTTATACAAGCAGTATTAAGCTCGAGATGAAGAAAAAGAGGATAACTTAAATAAATGCTTTCACTCTCTCCAAAAGTATTCACACCATTGTTCTGTTGTGCCAAAATATATACATACATATATATACGCACACATATATATGTATCTATATGTATATAATTTTTGTAGGATTTGTGGAACAATTTGTGTGCCTCTCCAAAGAGAGAAAAAGAGCCAAAGATAAATTCCAAATTTGCCACTGACTCACTGAGGGACCCTGGGCAAATCATGTAAGCTTCAAGTCTCAATTTCCTCAGCTGTAAATAAGTGGATTGAAATAGATTATCTGTCAGGCCCATTTCAATTATATATACACATTTTTTAGTACGTTTCTGCAAATAATTGTGGAAAAGTCAAAAACACTTATCTGCCAAGCTGAAGGTGAAAAGTGAAGACCGTCATTAGCCAGGTTCAAAATCAGCTTCGTTAGCCAATTGGTAGAATAATACATGAGTTACACCGTGATCAAGATTTCTGTGACCCAGAAAAATACCCTAGGTGGTGGCGCCAGTTATATTATTCACTCTGCCCACTACGAAATATTCAACCATGATAAGGTAATCGTAATGGTTAGAAACAATATTAAAATCAAGCACATCCTAAATGTAATGTAGTATCCTACATCAGGTCTCAGAACAGAATGAGGAAAATAGTGGAAAAACTGGTGAAACTCAAATACTTAATATAATTGTACCAATGTCAACTTCTTAGTTTTTGTTTGTTTTGTTTTGTTGTGAGATAGAGTCTCACTTTATCGCCCAGGCTAGAGTACAGTGGCTTGATCAAGGCTCACTGGAACCTCTGCCTCCTGGGTTTAAGCGATTCTCCCATGTAGCTGGCATTACAGGTGCCCATCACCACATCTGGCTAATTTTTGTGTTTTTAGTAGAGATGGGGTTTTGTCGTATTGGCTAGGCTGGTCTCAAACTCCTGACCTCAGATGATCTGCACTCCTTGGCCTCCCAAATTGCAGGGATTACAGGCGTGAGCCATTGCGCCCTGCCAACTTTAGTTTTGACAAATACATAACGTAGAAGATACTGGGAAAAAGATATATGGGAACACCCTGTACTACTTTGCAATGTTTCGTAATTCTAAAATTATTTCAAAATAAGAATGTTATGTAAACAAATTAAATACACCATTGGAAATTATTTTAGGTGGTTCTTTTTTAATCTCCCTTTTCTAGCACCTGGGTTTCCTTGATATCCACTGGATTCTTTCATTGACTTGGCCTCCATTTTATTCTGTGATGTCTCATATATCTGTTTGCCTCTCAACCTCTAGGACAATGCCATGCATAGAATAGTAGTGATCAATAATGTTTCTTAACCAAATGAAGAAGGGAAGAGATGTATATCTCTCAACAGGACAATGTGGTATCACATACATGTTGGTGCTCAATTTGCATCTGGTGTGTGAGTGAATAGTTACTATTCATAAGAGAGACCGGTGCCCACTTGATTTGATTTCTCTGGAGTTCTGGTATTCTACATGCTCATTTGTCTGCTTTGTAATTAAAAATAAGCAGGGAATTTGATTATCAATTGTAAGGACAAAGTCCTAGAACCATTTATTTGTATCTGTTGTGCTCTATCCTCTATCCATTTCTCTTCTCTATCCATCTTCCCTGAAGGTACAATATAGTTAGATCTTGCAAATAATTTTCAAAATCTCTAAACTTCATATGGATTGCAAATGGGCAGTAGCCCCAGTAGCCTTTTCCAGGCTGTTCATTTCCCTTTACTTATTCTCTTTTCCTACTCTATGCATCATTAACAATGCTAAAAATATCAGAGAACTAATAGCTACTGGGAAAGTTTGTGGCTAACAGGGTGGAGAGAAACAGGCACACACATTCTGGGTATGGAGTGAAGCTACATTTCTAAAACTGGCAACTAAGGAATGTAGAAATGGTTTCCCTCCCCTTTCTTGCCTCCCTGTCTGCACCACCTTTCTTTGTGTATCCCCAGACATCCTGGATGACATGAAGAGGATCTGATATAAGGTGTTAGCTCCATTCAGCTGCACCTGTGCAAAAACATTAGTTAATGTCTCATTGAAACGTTCCACATGTTTCTTTTACTTCAAACCAGATTAGTGACAGCATTCTCACACGCTCCCTTAATCCTGGCCCCCATAAATCCTTTATGAGTCCCTCCCTCCATTGTCCTTCCCATCCATCAAGAACTTAGTGAAATCCTTTGGCATGTACAGTACATCTTTTCCCTGAGCCCATTCACAAAGAAGCCCTGTCATTGCTATATTTTCAGCCACCATTCTTTCCCCCACCTTTGTATTTGAGTGTGTGCGTGTGTGTGTGTGTCTGTGTAGCAGTGTGTGTGCAGTAGATGGCTAGTGAGGGGGGGTAGACAGTTCTAAAAATGGTGAGGATTTAATAATGATATGGAAAAAACTTAGGCGAGGGTAAGGGTGAAAGGGAGAGGTTATCCAATGTAGAAAACTTAGATCCTAACAGCTTTCATGCAATCTTACTATGTGTCTATAGACATAGACTAGGCTGAATTTTATCAGTAATAGTGACTAAGATCAATGTCTCCAAATAATATTGTAATCTTCCAAACCTGTCCCTTTTCTTATATCCAGAACAACCATAATTTAAAAAAATTGAATCACTATCTGGAGAGATAAGCACCCCTCAATTAGTTCATATAGTCCGATATTTTTCAATGTCTTTATCATTATTGTGCCCTAAGGAAAAAACTTAATTTAAATTTTATTGCTAGAAATAATTTAATGTAATTAATTAAAATAATTTACATTTGGAGAGTGATGTCAGCAAGATGGTAGCACAGGAGTATCCAGGGCTTATCTCCTCACAGAAGCATTAATTTGAACAAACTTCCATGCATAAAAATACGTTCACAAGAGTTAACGAATCCAGGCAAGAAATTACAGCACCTGGCTGAAGCACAGAAATAAGAAAATATGCATTAAAGAGAATAGGAAGGACAGTTTTACATTACCTCAACCACTCCTCCCCCAAGCCCACACAGCAGAGTGCAAAGAAAGATAACCTTTATGTAAGGAAAGGAGACTGAAGTGAGCACCCAACTTCACCATCAACCCCAGCATTTGGCCCACCTCAGTGAACCCTGCCACCAGACTTGCTCCCATGGCTTTGGGTTCCAAGCTGGCTCCACAGCCCCAGTGCTCAGGTCATCACCCACAGACCAAGACTCCAAGCCCACACCAGTACCAGGCCATTCCCCTATAAACCTAGGCTTCAGACCTGCCAAGCCCCAGGCCGGCCCCATGGACCCAGAATCCAAGCCTATCTTTGAGGATTCAGCTCCACGCTCACCTTGCTCCCTCCTTCACTTCCATGGTCCCGGGCAACAGGCTTTCTCCTGTGGACCCAGGTGCCAGGCCCACCTGAGTGGACCACAGTACTAAGACAGACCCCACAAACTCAGGATCAGGCCTATCCTCATGGACCTGGGTGCCAGACCCACCGTAGCACCAAGCTGGACCCTGCAGACTCAGGCTCAAGGTCTGCTGCAGCACCACGACAGTATATCAGCCCCTGTGGACTTAGGTTTCCAGATGGCCCCCACAAACCCAGGTTCCTGGCTCACCCCAGTGGACCCATACTCCAGACCTAGTATGCATAGGCCCACCTGAGTGAATCTAGCTGATAGGCCCACCTAGCTGATAGGCTCCAGGCTGTGCTTGTGGAACCAAGATCCAGGCCTGTACCCATGGAACAAGGCTCCAGGCTTGTCCACAGAGAGAAAGGCACTAGGTTTTCCCATGTGGATCCAGACACTAGCCCAGCCCCTGTGGACACAGGAGCCAGATCTACTCACTGACAGAGGCATCAGATCAACCCACCTGAGGACCATAGTACCAAACCTACCCATGGACCCTACCAACTGACCTGCTCAGAACTTCTGGATGGGTTGACTGATGAAGGGCTTTTCCTGCCAAAGCAAGTCTTCAAAGATTGGAAGAAGTGCCTACTTCTTCAAATGTGCAGACATGAATGCAAAGCCACAGGATCATAAATAATCAGGGAAACATGGCACCACTAGTAGAACAAAAGAAAGTACTAGTAGCCAGCCCTAAAGAGATGGAGACCTATGAAATGCTTGACAAAGAATTCCAAATACTTTTCTTAGTAAGTTCATCAAACTATAAAAGAACACAGAAGGACAACTTAAAAAACAGGAAAACAATACATGAACAAAATTAGAAGTTCAGCAAAGATGTAGAAACCATAAAAAAAGCCAAACTTTGCAGCTGAAGAACAAAAGGATGAAGCCAAGAAATTTCTCAGAGAGCTTCAACACAGCAGACTCAATCAAGTAGAAGAAAAAAATAGTGAGCTTAAAGACAGGTCATTTGAAATTATCCAGTGAGAAGAATGAAAAGAAAAAGAACTTTAAAAAGTGAAGAAAGCCTATAGGACTTATCGAACACCATCAAGTAAACTAACTTGTGCATTATGGGAGTCCTATAAGGAGCAGAGAAAGAAAAGGGGCAAGATGCTTATTTAAAGAAATAACAGAAAGTTTCCCTAATCTAGAAAGGGCAGTAAACACCCAGACCATGAAGTCAAAAGGTCTCCAAATATTAAACATAAAGATATCTTTAATGAGATACATTATAATGAAATCCTTAAAAGTCAAGCTGGGAAAGAGAAAAATGATATATTCAAAGTGCTGAAAGACAAAAGGAAAACCTGCCTACCAATGAATAGTATACACAGGAAAGCTACCCTTCAGAAATGAAGACTCCAGCAACAAAAGCTAAAGGAGTTCATCACCGCTAGACCTGCCTTATAAGAAATACTAAAGGAACTTCTTCAAGTTGAAATGAACAGACACAACATAAGAACACGTGAAAATATAAAATTGACAGTAAACAAAAGAATGTATTTCAAATTAGATTACTCAAATACTGCAATGGTGACACATAAATCACTTTCAACTCATATAAAAGTCAAAATAAGTAAGTAATAACTATATAATAATTTGCTAATTAATACATGAAAATAAAAGAGCCCAATTGAATCAATAACACAAAATGTGGGGGGAGGAACAGTTAAAGTATAGAGTGTCTGTATTTTTCACATGACTTGATCTAACATATGTAAAATTCTAATGTCTCCAAAAAAATACCATTAGAACTAATAAATTAATTCTGTAAATTTTCAGCATACCAGATCAACATACAAAAATCAGTTGCATATCTAGACATCAATAACAACCTACCCAAAAATGAAATTAAGAAAACAATCTCGTGTACTATAACATCAAAAAATACTTAGAAATAAATTTAATCAGGAAGGTGAAAAATCAGTACACTGAAAACCATAAAACCCTGATGGAAGAAATTGAAGAAGACACAAATAAATGGAAAGTTTTCTATGCTCATAGATTGAAATAATTAACATTGTTAAAATGTCCATACAAAGCAATTTACTCCTAAAGAAATTTATAGATTCAATGCAATGCCTATCAAAATTCCAATACTATTTTTCACAGAAATTCCAATGCTATTTTTCCAATGCTATTTTTCACAGAAATAGAAAAAGCAATTCTAAAATTCATATGGAAACAAAAAGACCCTAAATAGCCAAAACGATCTTCAGAAAAAAGAACAAATTTTGACTCATCACACGATTTGATTTCAAACTATACTACAAAGCTATAACATTATGTACTAGAATAGAAAGAGACATATAGACCAATAGAACAAAATAGAGAGACCAGAAGTAAATTTATATATTTATAGACAACTGATCTTTTACACACTTGCAAGAACACATAATGAGGAAAGGATAGTCTCTTCAAAAAACAGTGTTGTGAAACCTGGATATCCACATGCAGAAGAATGAAATTAGACCCTTACTTCACACCATAAATAAATATAAACTCAAAATGAATTAAATACTTAAATGTAAGATCTGAAACTGTAAAGCTACTAGAAGAAAATATAGTATAGGAAAAAATGTTTTAGACATTGCAGTGGGCAATGCCGTTTTGGATATGATCCAAAAATTATAAGTAACAGAAGTGAAACTATACAAATGGTATTGCATCAAAATACAAACCTTCTGTATGCAAAGAAAACAGTCAATAAAATGAAGAGGCAACTGGTGGAATAAAAGAAAACTTTCATCAGCCATGTATGAGATAAAGGGTTAATATCTAAGATACATAAGTCACTCAAACAACTCAATAGCAAGAAAACAAATAATCTGATTAAAATATGAGCAAAATACCTATGTAGATATTTCTCAAAAGACGACTCACAAATGCCCTAAAGATATGTGAAAAAAAATGTTCAACATCACCAATGATCAGGAATGCAAATCAAAATGACAATATCACCTCAGACCTATTACTATGGCTATTATCAAAAGGAAAAAGATAGCAAGTGTTGATGAGGATGTGAAAATAACGGAACCTTTGTACACTGTTGGTGGGAGTATAAATTGGTATAGCCATTGTGGAAAACAGTGTGGAGTTTCCTAAAAAAATTAAAAGTAGACTACCATATGATCCAGCAATACTACTTCTGGGTATATATCCAAAGGAAATAAAATAAATATGTTGAATAGATATCTGTACTTCCATATTCATTGCAGAATTATTTACGTTGGCCAAGATATAGAATCAACCTACGTGTTCATGAATGGATGAATGGATAAAGAAAATCTGATGTGATATATACATATACACATTCACATACACAATGCAACCTTATTCAGCCTTAACAACAACAAAAAGGAAATCCAGTCATTTGCAGCTACGTGGATGAGCCTGAAGGTCATTATGCTAAGTGAAACAAGCCTTAGAAACGCAGAAAAACAAATACTGAATGGCTCACTTTTTTTGTGAAATCTAAAAAAAGTCAAACTCACAGAATTAGTAGTATGGTATTTGCCAGGGAATGGGGCTGGGGCAAGTAGGGAGATGACTGCCATGACCTGTAAAGTTTGAGTTATGCAAGTAAAGAAATTCTGAAGATCTAATGCACAGAAAGGTGACTATAGTTAAAATTCCATTTGGTATGTTCAAAACCTGCTAAGAAAGTAGATCTGGGCCAGGTGCAGTGGCTCACGCCTGTAATCCCAGCACTTTGGGAGGCCAAGACCAGCCTGGCCAACAGAGTGAAACCCTGTCTCTACTAAAAATACAAAAAAAAAAAAAGAAAGAAAGAAAAAGAAAAATTAGTCGGGCGTGGTGGCAGGTGCCTGTAATCCTAGCTACTCAGGAGGCTGAGGCAGGAGAATCCCTTGAACCTGGGAGGCGGAGGTTGCAGTGAGCCGAGATCATGCCACTGCACACCAGCCTGACAACAGCGTGAGACTCCGTCTCAAGAAAAAGGAGATCTGTAATGTTCTTAGCCTACCAATAAGAGGGTAACTATATGACATGTGTTAATTAGTTTGATTGTGGTAACCATTACACAATGTACACACGTAAAGAAACATCAATATATACAACTTTTATTTGCCAATTATATCTCAATAAAGATGGGAAAATAATTTATATTTTAATTACGTTAATTTTTCTTAATAGGGAAATCAAAAACTAAGGAATTTTTGGGGGGTAGGGTTAAGCTTTGGAGGGCCACAAATCATTATAATATCTAACATTTTTTCACCCCTCAAGAACCAATTTTTGTCCCATTGGTGACATTATGGTCCCTGGTGGGAAAATATGATCTACTTTTCTGTATTTTATCTATTGACTACCAATTTGAGATGTTAATTCTTTACACCTTTTTCTTTTTTTCTGGAGAGAGGTACAGATAAAGTCAGAAAGTGATAGTATGTCATTTTCTACGAACAGATGATATGACCTCACTGTATTTATAAACTGTTCAAATTTCTGACTTTGGCTTAAAATAATTCTTTTTTTCAGTTGTTAGCGCCTTATCTTCAAATCAAAATATTTTATATTTTATTATAAAAATTATACATACTCATTACAATGTGAACTCATTACTTATGATCTTGTTGCACACTTTAAAATAGAGCTAGGCTTTTACACATATAATCCCAACAGGTTTATTTTTTTAATAAAAATAAATCACACATTTAAATACCCTTTGGTAATCTTTTTACTTTACAATATATCACAAATATTCTTACAAGACCAAAAAAGATCTAGATTTTTTTATGATCACGTAGTTTTTCATTGATTAAATGCATCTAAAATTATTTAACCAATCACCTATTGACAGATATTTACATTGTTTCTAATCTTCACTATTATGAAAAATGTTCTACAAGGAACATCACCATATGTATGTCTTTGGTTAATTGCCCAATTATTTTCTGTGGATAGATTCTGAAGGACAAATCCAATGTTGATCCACATTGCCAGATTGCCCTTCAATTAAAATTTTCTTCAATTTATCTTGTATGATTTGCATTTCTTTGTCCATTTGTGGATGAAACGATATCAATGTTACAGTTTGAATTTCCCTAATTACTCATTATACGGAATATATTTTAAACATGTTTTCTGGCCCCTTGGGTTTCCTCATCTATGAATTTCCCATGTATATCCATTGCTCAGTTTTCTACTGCTTGCTTTTCTTTTTCTTACTGATTTATTGGATTTTATTAAATAAACTGGATACCACAATTTGACTATATTTGTGTGGCCTAATCATCTTTCTATCTGATCTGATACATTTATTTCTAACCCTAAGTAGTCTTTTAATGGAAAATTTTTATGTTAATGTAGTTGAAATCTATAAACTTTTTATCTTGGATTTTACTTTTGGTATTTTCATTAAAAATACTTCTTTGTCACTAAACAGCAAATACATTATTTCGTATTTTCTTAGATATTTTATCTTATGTTTTAGCCTTCAGAAATACATTTTTGTTGTTGTGATTTCAGGTAAGGATCACATATATTGATATTCTTTATAGTTTCCTGGCATTTTATTGAATGATCCATTTTTTTCCTTATTGTTTTGCATTACCATTCATTGTATTACTAAAATATACCAATTTTTCATATTTATGTAGGCTTATTTCTTGGCATTTTAATCTATTTTTTTCTGACATTGTACCAATACCGCAACAGTCTCATTACTATAGCTTTATAAACAATTTTGATACCTGCTGTTATCTGAACAATCCCATTTTTATTATTCCTCATTGAAGTATCTTTCTGTGACTTATTTTGAAATTGCATAGATTAAGTTGGGGGGCCACTGGCACCTTTAAGATGCCAACCTTTCAAACGTGAACATTTATTCATTTTTTCTGTTTTTCAATAAATATTCATAATTTCTAAATAAGTACATTAAATCAATATATAAAATATATTTGTAATGTAGGATAAATTAAAACTACATTAATCTATATATAAAATATATGTGTCATATAGAATGATAAATTAAAACATTAATCAATATATATTTAATATATTATAATAAATTAATATTAATAATTATAAGTTATAATCTACATTAGTAATATACTATATTTACTATGTATTTTTCTTCAAAATGTGTGGCCACTTCTCACTATCTCCATATTAGTTGGCTAAGGCTGCCATAACAAAACACCACAAACTTGATGACTTAAGCAACTAAAATTTATTGTCTCTCAATTTTGAAGGCTAGAAATTGAAAATAAAACACTAGCAAGATCATGCCGCCTCTAAAATCTATAGAGAAATTTTTCCTGTCATCTCCTCATCTTCTGGTGAGTTGTCTGCACTCCTTGGAATTTCGTGGCTTGTGGATGCATTGCTCCAACTCTCTGTCTTTACATGGTATTCTTCCTGTGTGTTTCTGTCTTCACATGGCTGTCTTCTGACAAAGACACTAGTCATCTTGAATTAAGATCTCTACCTACTCCAGTATAGCCTCATCTTAACTAATCATTTCTTCAATGATCGTGTTTCCAAACAAAGCCACAGTCTGTACCAAGGATTAGGATCTCAACATACTTTTTTTTTTTTTTTGAGGGAATATACTTTAACTCATAATATTTCACTTCAACAATCTCAGTCTAAGCCATGATTATCTCTCATCTGGAATACTGAAATAGTCTCCAAACTTCTCCTCCTGCCTCCACACTTGCCTCATGTCTCAAAACACACACACACCCACACACACACATGCACATACACACACTCACTTACCTTGCCTACAAGCAAGTCTATTCCACATGGCATGCCAGACCAATTTAAAGTTTAACTATTTAAATTCATCCACTGGCTTTCCATTACCAGTAAAATAATACCCAAACTTGTTACAATGGCCTTAGAGGCCCTGAAAGATCTGGCCCTGCTGCCCAGCCTCCTCTTAGTCACTTCACTACAAGCCCTCTAGTCTTCTGCTTGCTCTTAGAATATTCTAAGCTCATTGCTGTCCTAAAACCTTTGCCCATGTAATGCTGTCTTTTGGAATATTCTTCCTATTTTTGCTGCCACAAAAAGATTATCTTTTTTCTCTCTAGCATATAAAATTTTCCCTCTCTACTGGAGTATTCCCAAATACCTTACAAAGATGGTTTAGCATGGGAGGTAATATGTTCAACACAAGACAAAATGATTTTCTTTGATCCTATAGTTCTCTCCAGATAATATCTTATATTCCTCTTCCCTTCATAGAAAAATTCCTTGAAAGAGCTAGCTAGAACAAATACCTGTAATTTCTCTTAACTTTTCATCTAGAAAAGTAAAGATAATAGTATAAAAAATCTCTGTAGCTATCACCAACTTCAACAATTATCTACTATGTCCAGTATTATTGTACTCTGGGCTATTTTGAAGCAAATCCTCAACAACATCATACAATTTTATCTATATACATTTCAGCATGTATTTCTAAAGTCAGGGGTTCTCCTCTAAAAAGAAAACTCAATTACAACATTACTATGATCTATTTATATTCTCAATACCACTTCTGACACCAAATGTGTGAGGTATTTTTTTCCACCCCAACCAATTTACCAGCTTAGTGCCCTACAATTTAATTCAATTCTAATCTACCTGGATTTAGTGAAGACCCCCAGGTTGTTTATTTGTGCTAAACTTTGAGGGATTTTGCAAATATAATTAGCCCCGTTGTCTTAGATGTGCAGAAAATGAAAAATGTAATGTCTAAAGGATGAAAATGCACACAAAAATAGAGATAATTAAAATAATTGAAAGTATCCATTAAACAAATCATGGAGAGAGTAAAAGGCAAGCCTCCACTATGGAGATATGTACTTTATCTGTAACTAATAAAACATTCATTCAGAATAAAGAATTTTTACAAATCAGTAAGAAAAATATGGATAACACAGTAGAAAAACATAGGAAAAGAATTGAACAGGCTCTTTGCCAAAGAAGATACCAAATAGCCAAAAAACAGAGAAAGATGTTGAGCTTCATTAGTCATCAGGGAGATAAAAATTAAATGTACATCTGAATGGTTAAACCTAAAAAGACTAACAAAACCAAGTGTTGCAAAGGTTTTGAGAAATTATAACTTTCATATTCTATTTAAGGAGATTTAAATACATTCTTTGGCAGCTGGTTTTATCTACCAAAGTTGAACATATGCATATTATTTGGCCTAGCCATTCCAGTTCTGGGTAGATATACCACAAAAATATGTTTGCATGTGCACCAAAATTTGTTGAATTTTCCTTGCAGCATTATTTGTAATAGCAGAAAAACAAACACAAATGGTCCATCAATACTTTTGATAAAATATTTTTGCATGTTAGAAGTAGTGTGTAACACAACAGGAGATAAGATAGTAGACTCTGGGGTATGGTGGATTATTGTTTGGAGGAGATACTTTTGATAAAATATTTTT